>NC_029789.2:111802116-111804713 GCF_000816755.2 Arachis ipaensis
CCTATTCTTTAAAACTTTTAGAAAATATATTCTAACATCAAGCTTTTAAATATTTTATTTTTTAACCCAATATTTTATAAAATTACTAATTTTAACTTCATATTTAGAAAACTTACTAATTTAATTCCATATTTTTAGAAATAACCTTAAACTCTTATAAAATATCCGGTTTACTCCGAAACTTTTACTTTTTTACTCAAAATACCCCAAAAACTTATATAATTACTATTTTTAACCCCGATCTTTTATCAAATTATATTTTCATATTCAAAAATAATATGTGTGTTGATGACAAATACTCCTTCAAAACCAAAATCTTCTCTGGAAACTTTCAAAATATATAGTTGAGTTTAAATCCGTTTTTAAACTTTTCGGTTACCGATTTTATACAACTTTTAATTTAATCTCTCAACCATCAAATCTCACCAGTTTCTAATGTTCCTCAAAAATATCCCATCTCCTAATTTCATCAAACAATTCGGTTTCTTCTGGCCTTATCATGGCCGAACCATAAATTCCACAAATTCATCAATATATTACAAAATTTCAACATAAATTCAACCAAGTTCAACCAATAATCAATCACAACATCAAATTACTTAAACAATACAAATTTAATTGACAAAAATTATCATAACCCTACCTCCGTACGAAATCAAAATAACGAAAACTCCAAAGAAGCTTTCTAACTGAACAATTGAAGAAGAAAACGTCAGAAATCGACTATGCTTCCTAGTACAGCAACCAGGCGAACTGTGCAAAATTAGGAGAAACTCCAAAACCGTCAACTTCTCTCGAACAAAAATGATGTCAACATGTAAAAAAGAAAGATACAAATACTTTAATCGGAATAAATTTTTTTATTGTAGTTACAGATCACAAAAAATAAATGTCGAAAAGTTTATGTTTCCATGAAGTTCACGTTCTCTTTCTCTTGGTTTTCTTTCTTTTCTTTCTCCAAATGGTGTGGCTGAATGAAGATGGAATGATGATGATAACTAGTAATTTGATTATCATGTGTCATAGTTATTAAATGGAAGGGTTTGGTGTCATGAAACTAAGTTGCTAAGTCAGGAATTCAAATTATAAATATCTTAAACAGATAATTCTAAAAACTAGGTATATTAAAATATAAGTAATAATATATATATAGGGATAAATATATATGAATTACTAATACAAATGACATTAGTTCCAATTAATAAAATAAATTATAACTTATTTATATTTAGATTTTTTCAAAAATGCGAGTCGTTACATTCTACCCACCTCACAAAAATTTTCGTCCTTGAAAATTGATACAAGATAGAAGAAATTTAAACTAATTTTACTTTTGAACACATTAGAAAAAAGCAAAAAGTTTTGGCATATATAGTTTCCAATACCAAGAACCTCGTATGATTTGAATATAAGAGAAAAGTGTGATGTGAAGTAGAAATTATAAGATGATTCGATGATCGTTTTGTTGTCCCAAAATAAGTTCAAGATCATATCAAAGAGTATAGGATTCATGAAAAAAAGTATAAACAACAACAAAGAGAGATAGTCTAAAAGATTCAAGCAGATATTTACAAATAAGGTCAAGCAAGGATACATGCGAATAAAGGAATAAGATTGGAAAATAAGCAAATCACTTTCCAGAAAAGAATCCAAACAAAGGACTTCAATGCAATTATAAAAAGAAAAAATGGTGTACCAAGTCAGGGGATACAGACAAGTATTGCAATTAAAAATCGAGTTAATAGTAAAAAATCACCTCTAACATTCTAAAAGACAAGGCCCATTAGGCTAAATCAGGACAGCAAGAAACCCACTAATACTTTTCAAGTTTAGGGAGAGTCATAAAATTAATATTTAAATTCGAATTTATTAGGTATATGTTTAGTTTGTTTTGTTGTAAGGGTTCGTTAAAAGATTTGATTTAGTTCTTATTTGCTTAGTAGTATTTTTAGGAATTTAAATTTAAATCAATCTAATCTAATCTAATAAGACCAAATCTGATTTAAATTAAGTTATCTTATCTTTTAGATGATTTATTTTCAAATTAGATATCAGAAAGATTTGGCCTACTTTTAGACAAATCTGTTAGGACATATTTAAACACTCTTTGTGACTCATTCTAATTAATTTTTTATGAATAATAATTTCTAATTGCTTAATGCACGTTTTTCATTGTGTGATCAAGTGAGGTGAGTAATTTTCTGTGCTTGTTGCATGAAGAAAATTGAAGGATCTAAACTAAGGTAATTCTATGTGTTAGTTCTTTCATTTTTTACCCTTTGATCTAAGAAGTAAAGAACAAGTTCTTTGAAGGTCTAGTAAGAAATCCCTTCCGATGACCTAGGTTACTAAAAACAAGTTTTTTAGAGATTTAATAAAAAAATCTTTTTTCTATCCATTCTATTTTTGCTATTAATTTTTCATCTTTTTTGTTTCGCTCCGTCTTTTCATCCTTCATTCTTTTCAAACTTTTTGAAGTTTAAAGACAAACTACGAGTTATTTCTAAACCAACCGCAAGTTTGAGGGAAGGTGTAGAGATAAGTGAAGTTAGCCTTGGTCAAAATTCAGAAAAGCAAGACAAGAATAGTGAATAGTG
>NC_029789.2:111804930-111806064 GCF_000816755.2 Arachis ipaensis
CTACATAATTGATTGTTGAGTCTCTAAATCTATAAATGATTAGCTAGAGTACTAGTAGTATATATAGAGCACTAGAAATAATTAATTGGAAGGAGTGTTGTATTCATTCTATTGCTAATAAATCTTCAATAGTTCTATTATGTTTTCTCTATTTGCTCTGCTTCCTTTTTCCTCTGCATTTCATGTTGCAAAACCAAACATGTCATAATCTCTTCAGTTGTAACCCTTGTTGTATTGTCACGATGTTATGTAACACCTATAACCAATTCTAACTACCATAAAATTTTTTAGTTTAAAAAAATACACCTCTTCATGATAAATATGATCTAGTTTTTGCTTAATGTTGGATTGAAAAATTGAAGAAGATATTTAATGCCATGGAGTATTGGAGTGTATAAATGCACAAAAAATAATCTTTGCTACCTTTATTTTAAAGGCCAATACTATGGTGCTGAAAAGAAATTTTTTCAGTTGATACTGAAATTATGTGTCATAAGAAAAAGAACAACACGTATTAATGTTGTTGGTAAAGTCCTAGAAAATTCTGCAGTGTGTCAGAGAGTACTATATGAGATAATTAATTACATAATCTCAACTCATGCGTTTAATGAAGATGATTATGATCTTGGATTTTTTTTTATGGTCCAGCAACAATAAATTGGGCTTACACTAAGGTTTGGCTTTTTTGGTTGTATTATTGAAAAAAGATGAAGTGATTAAAATATATGATGGGTTATAAAGAAACTTTTTTTTAACATATCTTTTAAAGTGTTTTATTGGGCTAAATTTTTTTGGTCAGTTTAACATAGTAGGCAGTTATTTTTTTTATTAAGAAAAATAGTAATTGTTAATTTAATTATTGAAATTATTATGACAAAAAAAACTAAAAATGTAAAAAAGAATTTATTACTACTAAATGTGTGTTTATATTGAAGTTTATAAATGAGAAGTTGCCAAAAATTAATTTTGATTAAAAATGAGCTGAGATTAGCATTGTTTATGTTTGTCAAGTTTTTATATTAAAATAGATTATAATAAACTAAGAAGTCATTTAGATTATATTATTCAAAATTATTTTTAAATAAAAAATGATTAAAAAATATAAATTTAAATAATTATTTGAATTAATCAAGT
>NC_029789.2:111806092-111810667 GCF_000816755.2 Arachis ipaensis
AGAATTTTAAATCAGACATTTTAGTCCCCAACTAAAATTAATTACTCGATTGGTCTCTAACAATTAATTTCGTCAGTCACTTAGGTCCTTAGTTCTGTCAACTCTAACGGAAGACAAAATGGTCCCTAAAAACTTTAACATTGGACAAAATGATCCCTGACAACTCTAACAAGGGACAAAATGATCCCTGACCCCTTTATTCGAAAACGACACTGTTCTTCCCCAATTTTTATCATATCTCGCATAACCCTAACATTCATACTCTCCTTCTTCACCTTCACAGTCTTCTTTTCCATCTTTTTCTTCCTCCTCTTTAGCTCCAACATTAAGCCATGGTGTAATTGTCACACGTGTCGCACCTACCTCAACATGTCATGGACCACACACTTCCTAAATCTTTGTGACTGGTACATCCACCTCCTCTGCACTTCACCCACCAAAAGCATCCACTTTCACGTCTTTGATAACATCACCTCCAACCCCGACAACGTCCACGATATCCTCAAGACCAAGTTCCACAACTACTCTAAGGACATGCCTTTCTCCACTCTCTGGCAAGCAATATAGATTGTTGGACATTAGGACATCATGAGAAGATTCTCCTTCAACATGATATGCAATTACTGAACATTGGTTCGGAGAAGAAGCTGAAGGAAGCGATTGAAGTGGTGGACAATGTGGTCATGGAGATGTTAGGGCAGAGGAGGAGGGAGATGGCAACAACGACGACGAGTCTTAACAAATCAGACTTACTGTCTAGATTCATGGGATCCATCAAAGACGACAACTAGTTAAAAGACATAGGCATTAGTTTCCTACGTATGAATTGGTTGAGAACAAGTTGAGGATTTTTTTCCTGTGAATATTAAATTTATAGAGTGTGCATTGTGTAGTTCGAAGTTACATTGTTAGACTGTAAGTGTTATGCGAGATATGATGGAAATTGGGAGAGAAAAATGTCATTTCCGAACAGAGGAGATCAGGGACCATTTTGTCCCCTGTTAGAGTTGTCAGGGACTATTTTGTCCTCCGTTAGAATTAACGGAGTAAAGGACCTAAGTGACTGACGGAGTTAATTGTTAGGGACCAATCGAGTAATTAATTTTAGTTGGGGACTAAAGTGTCCAGTCTGAAATTTTTTGAGGACCAAAATGGGTATATACTCTTGTATCAAATATACCCTCAACGACTAAATTTTCAAAAAATTTAAAACCAATCTAACAATAATACATGAAAATTATGCTTGATTTTCTTGTATTAAGGGTTATTATTATTGAATTAGTCTTAATTTTTTTGAAAAATTAGCCGTTAGGGGTATATTTGATGCAAATCAAAAACTTCTAGGATAAAATTGAAACAAAATAAAACTTAGGGATATTTTTTAAATTTTTGTCAAACTTTAAGAACAAAAAATATAGTTTACCCTATTATTATTATTTAGGTCTATATCATTTTTTTTCCTGCTCCATATATAGTCCAAAATTTTATTAACATATCGTATGGATCACACAATGTTCAGACCAAACCAAAAAAACAAGTCCAAACTCATATACCAAAAATTTCACTGAGACAGCAAAAAAAAGCCCAGTAGATTACCATGGGATTACCAATTACTAATTGTAACCAACACTTACCGATAAGGCGACAACTCCTCTGATAGTTTTTGCAACTTCTGCGGATGCAGTAGAAATTTTTGCAGCGACACAACACGCGTCTACGTCTAACGTAGCCACTTTGTTTCAGCAGGGGAGGAAAAAGTTTTCATTCAGCACAATAGCACAACCCTAAAAAATAACGAGGCTAGTCTAATAGTAAAAAGATAAAAAATTAAATAGAAAAAAACTATTAATAAGATCAAAATTGACTTTATGAGAATAATTAATCTTCCTAAATCAAGTTTAACTAATAAATAATAAATATTAATTTATTATTGGTTTATTTTTTTCAGTAGAGATTTTTTAGCCGAAAATTTACTTTTAATGACAGTGTTACATGCTCCGAAAAAACTCTTATAATCGAATACTAAAAAAGTAGTGTCATTGATGAAATCCAATCCCAATTATATCATTCTCTGTAGCAATTTCTTCCAGCTATCTAACTAAAATTGTTGAAAAATAAGTCTTGATTGGTTAAAGCCCTTGATTGAATCCTCATCAATCATTCAAGTGGCATTATATTTATAGCATATCATTTTATCTATATATATGTTCATGGTTGCAAGCATTTAGCAGCAACACAATTCCTTCACATCCTAAAGCACAAGAAACTCAAAAACTTACTTCTTATTTTCATTTCTGAGGCTAGTATTTCATCGAGTTACATAGGTTTTGGTTTATCCAATATGTTTGTTCTTTATTGAAGAAACTGTCTAGTAGTGAAAAGTTGAATGATTCAAAACTAAAAAGTGGAAAGAAATATAGTTTTGATATTTTGAAATCTGATCAGATGTTCGATGTGTTGCTTAAAGATAAACAATTGATTCTGCCTGAGGGTAGAACATTGCTTTTCGTGAAAGATTTAAAAGGAAAGCCTTACTGTAAATTTTATCAAGCAACAAGTCATTTGACTAACAGTTGTGTCCGTTTTAGGGACTTGATTCAAGAAGCAATAATGAAAGGACGGTTGAAATTCGACGATAGCAAGAAAGAGATGAAGGTTGACATGGATCCTTTCGAAGTCGATGCTAGTTATGTCGAACCCTGCCTAGGAGTAAACATGGTTGGCATGTCCTATGATTTTGATGTGGCTCTTGACGATTTTGAGTCACAGGTGAGATCTGTATATCCTAGAACAGGGGATGGTTTGTTGGACTTCTTAGTTTAGCAAAAGATCAAAGACCGGGACGTATCTTTGTGTCCACAGTGCAATGTTGTCTTTGATGCTGAAGCAGCAGCAATTTTTGAGAAGGAAAGGATGAAGAAAGAATTGACTCATAGGGAAGAGCAAGCACGTCAGAGGCAGCCAATTTGACATGTAGAGAATTCTAGCCCAAAGACCCCCCAGCATGATGTGGTTACACCTTTAAGCTGATCCCAAGCTATAGGTGTTCAATGGATTAGGAATTGTCAGGAATTCCAGAGGCGTGATCATCTGTATCGATGTAATCCTCAATTGGGGCATCAAGCACCTTCTCGAAATCAATATGCCTATTATCGAGGACGGGTCAGGGGTTATCCAAGAGGAAGAGGTGGAAGGAGAAGTTTCAATCAGAATAAGAAACTTCAACTAGAGGCAGGAAAAGAGGTAAGCAAGGGGGCAACGCCTTATGTGCATTCTCGAATTGTCTGACCTTCTGATGGAGAGACTTATCCTAAAGAAATTCCATCGCCTGCGAAGATGGAAAAAGGCAAAGCAGTGGCTCAGTCCTCGAGAGTTGATAAAAATAAAGATGTCGATGTTGATGAAGAGTATTTTGATGAAACCCAGGTCCAAATAGGAAAAAAAAGTCTCAATCCATAGGTTGGCCTCCCCACGTAATCGACCTCCTCCCATGAAATCGGATTCGACACAGAGTCCACCCTTAGGAAGTCGGGAACGAAAGTTACCTGGCAGATAACACTTATTCAAATAAGTAACTGCCCCTAAAATCTCTCAACCCACTACCAGGAGCCATATCTCAACTTCCGTAAGATAAAGGGACGGTTATCCTCCTTAAAATGTGGAGCTACTTCAACGGTGGTTATTGGTTCACCACTATAAATACACTGACACCCCTTAGGTATCTCTAAATTGCAATATTCTCTAAACTTGGTTAGACTCTTGCGGAGTTAGGCATTGGAGTGTCTTTGTAGGTACCACCCCCATTCTCTCGCGCGCACACAAGTCGGTCGGAGGCATCCTGACGCGAACCTAGTCAAAAAGCTTCCTCGTTCAGACGACTGGGTCAGAAACAAAGACTCCAGCCCAGTAATCTCCGATTACCCATCGTAACAAGTTATATACTCACTTATTCTTTATTATGGATAATTACATTACATTACCTGCAATAGTGTTATTTTCCAACAAATACATAAAGTAATTAAGAATGTAACAGATGTAAACTAATTAAGAAATTATTGAAATTTAAAAATAATAATTATTTTATTACAAAAAAAAATAAAAAATATGTNTTTGTATTTTTGTAGTGACTAGTATAAAATACATACTGAAATATAAATACACGTTGCGAATAAATTAAACTACAGACATGTTAACACAAAAATATAATAATGGTTGATTTTAGTTGCCAACTTTATTGTAAAAAAATTATTTTTTTATAACAATATGATCGTAATATATGAAAAAATATAGAGAAAATTTCACTCCCATCCCCTACGAGATGCTAAAATAACATTCACCTCCCCTTTATTTTATAAATATACATTTTCCTCCCTTCTAAATTTAAAAAAACCTCCTCTTTAATTCATTTTTTAATTTTTTTGTGTTAACTAGTACTAAGTTTATTCATTTTTTAAGAAAAAATGAATTATTTTTTTGAAAAAATATCTAGCAACAAAAAATTTTATTTTTTATCATTAAATTTTGCTTACCAAAATACCCTTTAATAAATTATTCTTTTATTGATTAAATTATATT
>NC_029789.2:111811078-111817747 GCF_000816755.2 Arachis ipaensis
GAAAAATCTGTTAACGAAAATTTTGGTAAAATTATAATTCGGGGGAAGTGACTTTCAAAATGCCCCCGAATTATTCAAACGCCGACTGAAATGCCCCCGAATTTTACCCTAGAGATAAATGCGTTTTAATAATTTGAGACCACACCAACAACACGAACGGTCATTATACATAGTTTTCAAAACATGCCTCAGAGATTGTAGGCGAATTTTTAGAACTATATTCCAAAGAAATGAGACTTGTTATTTTTTAACGTTGTTAATTTGCTTACGAGTATGTAGTTTCCTGGGGTTTGTAAAACGTGTTATTAGTTGTTAACAAAAAAAAAATTTGAAGAAAAATATGTACTCCACCAAGGACGGACTTAGATGGGGCTAAGTAGTGGCCTCGGCCCAAAAATTTTAAAAAACTATACTTATATTTGAGACACGTGTTTAAATGTTATAGTAAAATTAAAATTGTGAAAAAAACTATAATTATACATACATATATATTTTGATAAATCTTTTGAAAAAATAACTGTAATAACTATATGTTAATCAATTTTATGAAAGGAAAGAAATTAACTAAAATTCGGCCCCTTCTTATTAAAATTTCTGAATCCATCCCTGTACTCCACGAAAAATTACAAAATTTTATGAACAATAATGTTTCATTTTTTTAAACATGTGTTGTAACAAATTGTATGAAAATTAAATCTGTAACGTATTTTTGTAGAAATACATACTTAAATCTTGTGTTAAAAAAAATTTAACCAATTTGGAGTACAGAAATTAGATGGTCAATTTAGTTTATAATTGCGTCCTACACTCTTTTTTTTCCAACTTTATATCAAAAAGTCTCTACTTAGGGGGTTGGTTAGATTTTATTTATTAAAGTGAGCTACATCCACTGAAGCAAAATTATTACTATCCAAAAAAATTTTGGTGTACAAAGCCTAACAGGTCTGATCCATGATCATGTGGGCTAACCTCTTCATATGCCTTGTTAGATATAGAAAGATAAGAAATTTAATAATATATATTTAAATAATGAATAACTTATTTTAATAATAAATTTGGTGGAACTTGTTTCAGGTGATGCTAGGAGAGTCTCTGTATAAAGGTCCTTCTTTTCTATTGAAACCTGGTCTGGAGCCAAGGTCGAAATACATTCACAAGAGGATGGAGTCAGGAAGGCACCGTCTTTATGTTGTACGACAAGGACGAATTTCTGGGATATACACAATGTGGGTAGATTGTAAGCGGCAGGAAAATGGTTTCAGGGATTGTGAGTTCAAGGGGTTTGCCAATGTTGATGAGGCAGAGAGCTGACTCCGTGCTGGGGGTGTGTTGTTGGCACCACCTGGCTCCATACTGGGGGTGTGTTATTGGCACCGCCACCCCCACCGGAACCCCCATCACCCCCTCCTCCACCGTCACCGCCACGGTTGGGTCTGCTAGGAAGCTCGGCGATTGTGAGTGGTAGCTCTTTGGCGACTCAGCTGCATACAATGCAGGTACGTGCTTCTCATCGCAAACGGTTGGAAGCAGGCGGGGTTCATTCAAATCACGAAGCATCACTCAAAGGTAGATTCGAGCCCTGGGTAACACTTTGATTAGGGTGTGGATGTTCATTTATTTTGGTAATTTGTATGTCCGTTCTCAATGTTTCTGAGTGATGTACTGCTGTACCTTTTGTGGCATTTCAGGTAAGGCAGGTGAAGCAGATACATTGGGACTGATTTCATTATCACGGAAGACATGGAAGTATATCTTATTCGGATTTGTTGTCACTTACGTCTTGATTACTCGGTCTTCACCAGGCATGAGTCGTACTCTCAAAACGGTGAGCATTTACATGGTTACTGGGTTGTGCTTCAGTCTGTGAAACATGGTCTCAACTGGGTAGTGAACGGCTGTTTCTTGGAGGATGAGGCGGAAGCAAGGCAAGATGCTGCGTTTCAAATGCTGGACAAGGTTTTGACAATGACCGGAAAGAAAATTTCTGATTATAACTTCAGAAAGGTGGGAGCTTTGCAGCGGCGCGTTGAGGAACTCGAAGGTCAGATGTCTATCCCTCCGTATCACCGAATTCGGGAGCTCCAGGAAGAGAACGTAAAGATGCGATCTGAGCTGCAAAAGTTTCACGAGATATTTGATGAGTAATCGTTGGACTTAGCTTAGGTTAGTTTACTTTGGATTAGATTTGGCTGCTTTGTTTTATGTTCTTAAGTATGTTTTAGTTGACCTAATTGAGGTTGTGTGCTGTTCCATTTTGAGGTTGGGTGTGTCGTGTAACTCATGTTTAAATTCTGATTATGATTAAGTTAAGCCGATGTAAATTTGGGGATGACCCTCTGTTAATTTCCTTTGAAATTTTAAATATTTGTCATTTCATCATTGGAATTCAAAGCTGAGCTAAATATATGCTAAGACGTTTTGCCTCAATGACTTTTCCCTTGTTGTTTCACTTCAGTAGCGCTGTTGCTCTCTATTTCAAGTTTTTTGAATAGCTTGTACTATCAGTTCCCTGGTAGGTAAAGAATGGGATAGTAGACACCAGGGTAAAGATTGGATCCTTCGTGTATTTGGATGAGAAGGGGTTCTTTTTTCCATGATAACAGCTTGGTCCATCAGTTATCTAACCCCTAAGAGGTAGACCAAAGTTATCGAGACATTGAGTGCAACATACGTTTCCAGTGACTAGTCCTATCACCTTTCAACTCAGTTTTGATTAGAACGCTTATTGATTACGGTGCCATGTTTCTTGTGTTGCTTAACTAAAATTTTTGGTTGTAGCTTATAATAGAACGAGTTTCAATGAGGCAGTTTGATTTTTGGGTTTTTCGGTTTGATTTTTTGTGAACCCGATTGAGACTGCCGTTGTTTGCTTAATCTTTTGGCATTCCCAAAAACAAGATGCCTTCAGCCCTTCCGTCATTGAATATGAATAATATAATTACAAACGTGACTTTATAAAATGCGCTTGATGGTTGTTTCCTGCAGATTCTGGGTTCGGCTTTTTTTTTTGTCTTCTGGGCTAGGATATGTAAACGGGCCGTGCAATGATTTGCCAAAGCTATACCGGGCCAGCGTGTACAGTGTAATGATGCACTCAAACTCCATTCATTAACTTAATCAAGTTAAAGGATATGTTTATATTGTTTATGTGTTTGTTAATCGTTTTACTTTTACACTTGCAGGATATCAGACTAGGCCATCATGGGTGACACAACTGTTGGGCCCACTTGCATTTTTCTATCTACGAAATTTCTGGCTTACGAATGCTGAGATTATTATTAAATTATTGTTTATGGTAACTAAGTGAGTCACGTGCCCACACGTGTGTGCTAGTTACGATGGGGTTGCTCTATGAATAAGAAGCTTCCCCGGCACGCGTGATGTGGAACGTTAATTTTATCTACTCCCGCCTAACAGTGCCAACGGTGCAAATATTTGCCATCGAGGAAACAAATCATGGAGAGCACTGACAAACAAGGTTTGCACCCTCCATCGCATGATTCGCAGCAGCATTTGATGCCCACAGAAGAGCCCCTCAGTGGTGTGGACAACCAGATCAAGGCGGAGTTCATGACAGTGAGAACGGTAAGTCCGAACTTAGTAGCTGAATGTGCTAAGAATATACTGTATTGCATGGTTTGTCTCATTTTGTTGGTGTGATAACATGTCTTCATGGATTCGTGGTTCTGATGTCGTCGTTCGATGTACAGGATCTAGTCTGTCGCGACGAGACCATGCTGACCATTCTGCGCAGCCAGGCGAAGCAGATTCAGACCATCACAGACCTTCTTGCTGAACACAATCGAGTCATCGGGTTTTTCACCGATCGTATCACACAGGGAGACAGCATCGGCAAAGGTAACATGGTTATTTCCGGACCAGGTCCCTCTGAACAACTCGGTGGAGCTGGTCTTGCACCTAGTGTGGCTTTCGTTCGAGTACAAAGACTCGAGAAACCGCTTTGGTGCCGAGCCAAAAACTACGAAGAACTCAAAGGTTGCTGTGCAGTACGGAGCCCAGAAGCTAGGGGTTGGTCAAGCTGGTCAGAAAGGTGTTTCCAAACACGTAAAGAAGGAGGGTGAACCTGGTGCACCCAAGGTAGGTATTTTATGTTCTCAGTTCTGATTTCGTCTATTCCTTTATGAAGCCCTTGGTTTCCTAGTATGTGGACCTGGTTTTGTACCTGACTCATTTTTGAAGCCAATGTTCCAGAGAAAGCTTGAGTTCCGTGAGGAAGAAGATTCTGACTTCGGAGAGTTGAGGAACATACGGCAGCGAGGACTCGGATCTCCCTTCAGGTTCTACACACACACCGGTTGGCAGATGACGTCACAAGATATGCCCACAGTAATATGTATCAAGCATCCCTAGTAACTTGTTATAGGAATATTATGCCATGTAAATTTTTTTTATAACCGGCACCACTTTCCAGCATTGACAGCTCCTCCTCATGGAAACCTTTTCCTTCTTTAACCGACAACGATTTACAGCGAAGTGGTTCTTTTCATGATAAACAACTATCTTTGTTGTAGCTTGAATGTGATTATGTTGTGCCGAGTAGGGTGTGATAGCCCTCGAAAAAAAACTTGATATATTCCATGTGTGCGATATTCTATGCCTAACTGCGTAGACTGATATTACGATGACTAAGTTGGCATGAACCAGGAATGAATGATTTTTTTAATGGCCATGCAGTGCATGGATATCTGTTTCTGGCCCCCTCCGGGGATGCAATTCTTTGGCCATGAGCTTGCTGTGGCTGCATATGTGTTTGCTCAAGACTTAGAACAAAGGTGCAGCCAGCCACCTCTCTCAACAGTTGCAAAATTTATTGCTCAACTCTTTTCATTCTTTTTAATTGAAACTATTCTACTATATGCTTAACATGTTTCCCTCATTTGTAGCGAGCTGCTTGTCCAAAACGACCACTGTGTCGACAACAGAGAGGCATTGTGGACACTGAGACCTGGAGAAGAGGTGGTGGATGATGTAATCAACCTTGTAGTTGCGATGTTAACAGCGGGGAAGGACCATCATCGATGGTGGCTTCCGAGGACCTTTTCAGTAAGTTCACATTCATTTCCTGAAACATTAATCCCTAATGGAAAACATGTACTCAATGCCTCATTCCTACTGGTGACAGCAAATTGCATTGCACCCAGCTTTTCATTGCAAATCTACGCTGGATTACATAAAAGCCAAATATATGGGGCTGGCGGACAACCTCCTAAAGGTACCCCCTATCGACTAATCATTTTTTTTCTGTGTTGCTGAATTAGATTGCAAGGTTGTTCCTTGACTGTACATCTCGTTGTTTCATTAACTTTTGAATACTAGATATACGTTTCCCTTCATAGTGGCTGTCATTGGTACTTGATGATAGTCGACATGTGGGAGGAGAAGCTGGTGTACCTTGACTTGCTTAAGCGTACCTCGGAACGAGAAGGAAGGATCAACCAAATGCTGGCCGTGGTGAGTCATATCCGCAACTTATGTGCTTGCTGCAACATTTTCGACCTCATTCATCGTACATTAACAGTTGCAGATTACCACATGTAGGCTAGGTTTATTGACCAAATGCTTGCTGACAAGAGTTGCTACGAAAAGCAAAATATCACCCCTAAGAAGGTGTCCAACTTTAAGGTCTTTGAGCCATTGGTCTCCCAGCAAGCTGAGGACTCGTAAGTTGCAAATCATGTTGAGACACGAATAGAAGGAATTTTGGTGATCTGATTTTAGTTATAATTTTGTTTTTCTACCGTATCTATTTGAAGGTGAAACAGGATTTAAAATCTATAAACAACCCTAAAATTATTGTCGACTTGGTAGCAGCCTGGTACATTTTGTTTACCCCTCCAGTTTGCTAAAGAATTTATATTAATTAGTGGATTAATAGGCACTATTAAGTTTTGTTTGTTGAATAATTAATATTAATAAATATAAAATTAGTCAAATTTTTCATAAATATTTTATATTTTAATTAAAAATTCTAGCATTTATATAAAATGCAACAATAATTATATATTGTATAGATATACATGATGAAAATTATTTTTTAGAAATGAAAGTTTGTACGTTAATTCCTCCCCAATTCTCGTATTATATATGTAATTTTGTTTTATAACCAAGAATAATGCTCAATTTTTAGATTTTGTTTTAACATTTCATGTATGACCTGATCCATTTAAGTAGTAACTAATTTAATTTGTAGTAGTAATTTCCTAAATGCACTGATCCATTTAGTTTAGATTCCAGAATCCATCGTGTACATACATGTTTAGTATAGTGATTAACATAGCATACCAGTTTTTGATGTTGAAACATGATTTAAAACAACTGTAACTCTAGTTTGGTGACAAAATTTAATATCTAAAATAGGATGGACTGTGGAGTTTGGGTATCTCAATGGATGACCCTCACGCATCTGTGGGCATCTTATGAGTTGGAGGTAAGGGTTATCTCATGGGTAGTTTGTTCATGTTGACTGATCCTGTTGTTGTCCTTCGTTGCCTAATTTCATGAGGGAATTATTGCTTTAGGAGGTTAACGACAGCACCCGGATGGCATTGGCCATAGACCTTGTCATGGGCAGTCACAATCCTATTGCTGAGGAAGTGGCAGAAAAGGCAAGGAGGTATTGGGATAGGTCAAACAGGGCATCTTACAAGA
>NC_029789.2:111817922-111831336 GCF_000816755.2 Arachis ipaensis
GAAAGAGACAAGGGAAGAAGGCCAACTCCCCTACGGGTCCCTTGAGCCCCTCAATCTGAGGGCTTCAGTAGATGCCACCATCACCTCGTGTGGTGGTGGTGGTAATTTTTTTAGAATATAGTTGTAGCTGCCACTGACCTTCTTTTGATTGCTTTTTGGGTTGCCTTACTCTAGCAGACGCATTTCGCCTTATTCAACTCCTTTAGAAATTTTTTGCATGTGATAGTTTACCTTACATCAGTACTACTTAGGAACACTTGTTAGGGGTCAACAATGGTATGTGTTACCCAGATTTGGATGGCGGCTGAAGGAGTTACTTGTACCCCTGGAATTTGATTCCCCAGACTTTGTTTGGAGAGATTCATGTATTTAGTCTTCAAACAGGTGATCATGAATGCAACAAATAAGGGAGACTCATTTACAAATATACCTGATTATCTTCTCTTATTCTGGCATATTGGTTGGATTACTTATGTCAAGCAGCTTCTTGAAACTCACTAATGTCATGCTTATATTAACTACATGTTCCACTTGTTTTCATGCATTATATCATTGGAACGCACTAGAATGGCAATAATCCATGTTAAATAGCTTATTATTTCAGTGGCACATTAATGCTTATAGAGATTCTTTTCCTTAGGAATTTACACGTGAGCCTTTTCTGGTATACTATCTAATTACTACAAGAAGCAATGAGATACTTGCAAATTGTTGTATATTAGTTAGATACTTTCTTCTCCACGTCCAATTTTTTTTGGGGCCATTGCGTGGCTTATTTTCTTGATCGAGTTAGTCCCCTCAGATTCTGTTATCACTTGTGTGGTGTATAGGAAAACAAATTACATGGTGGTCAATAGAATTTTTAAGTCCTGCTTTCAAAGTAAATTCTTTTGTTATCCTATTTTATATAGTAAAAATTTAAAAAGAATTTTCGAACTAGTTAACAAATCTCAACCTTTATATGAAGATCGCACAGCACAACAAACAACGCTATCATTCTCTTTCTCTCTATCTGCTGCAACAACTTTCGTGCACTACAAGAAAAAAGGCCTATGGCCACGCTTTTTTCTTGCCACGCTTCAAAAGCGTGGCCAAAAGTGGTCAATGGCCACGCTTTTGTGAGGGTGGCGATTGAATATAGATTTGGCCACGTTTTTTCTTGCCACACTTCAAAAACGTGGCGAAAAGGGTCAACGGCCACGCTTTTGAAAGGGTGGCAATTGATTAGAGAAACAGCCACGTTTTTTTCTGCCACGCTTCAAAAGCGTGGCCATAGAGAGAAACAGGGACGTTTTAAAAGCGTGGCGACAGGATTTCATTACGGCCATGCTTACAAAACATGGCCATATCCTGGTACCACGTTTTTTTTTCTGCCACGCTTTAAAAGCGTGGCCATAGAGAGAAACAGGGACGTTTTAAAAGCGTGGCGACAGGGTTTCATTACGGCCACGCTTACAAAACGTGGCCATATCCTGGTACCACTTTTGGCACGCTAAAAAAGCGTGGCCAAAAGCTTTTTTAAAAAAACCCTAAGACCCGGACCCAACCCGGTCCCCAATCCAATTGACGCTCTTTCAACTCGGTCCCCAACCCTAATCTAGCTACCCTAATCCAGCGCACATCCCCTAGTCACTCTTCCACCAGCACCAACCCTAATCGAGCTACCCTGGAAGAGCTTAGAATCACGCCGTCACCAGCACCACCCTCGCTGCGTCGTTAGCCTCTGCTCCCTCTCCGCCTTGTCTCCTCGTCGCTGTTACCAGCATCCTTACCGTCAGCGTCAGCGCCACCTCGTCATCGGCATCGCTTGCACTCTCTCATCTGCCGGCGCTCCCTCCGTCGTCTCCCCTAACCCGTCTTTGCTGGCGTTCGCACTCCCTTGGCGCTCATTACTCACCGCGTCGGTCAGCCAACGGAGGTCGCATTTCCTTCCTCCGCACCATCAGTCTCTGCCCTCCTTCCTTTTCTGCTCTAGTGCCTTCTCAGCCAATGGAAACGGTAGAAGTTTTGATTCGGTGAACAAGGACCTTCTCCAGAACATTTTGGCGAGGCTCCCGGCTCGTTGGTTCACTTCCGCTTCTTGCGTCAGCAAATCATGGAGCTCTGTCTGCAATCGAATCCTTACTCGTCTAAAGTTCTCTTCTGCCCTTCCTTTCAATCCTTCAGTTTCCGTGAGTTTCACCTATTTCCCCCAAATCAAAACATTTCTTAAAGGCTAGGGTTAATTGAAAATGGAAATGGAGCTTCGGGGTTCTATCAGCTTGTTTTTGGAGTAAAATTTTCAAATTTATACTCAAAATGATACATGTTATGTTCTGATAAACTTGATTAGTTCTGATTCCTAGTCATATTGTGTTCAACTTTTCATGTTACACTGAAACACTTGACCGGAAATCTGATATTGTGGTCCCTGAAGTTGATCTCGGCCTCTATGCAATTGATATTCTAGATCCATCCTTGGTAATTTATTGAATTGTTAATTGATTAAACCAATAATCAACAGTTCAACATAGCCTGTTTTATTTTTTGTTATTTTTGGGAATTTTAATTAAGTGATTTGATTTGATTTTCTGCTGTTATGTGAAATGTTGTTGCAGTTTACGAAATGTATACATTCGACTGAGGTGTATCATTTCCATGATATGATTGCATGCTTGTTGGGTGTAGCTACAAGAACCACATTGCTTGGTTATGGTTATGACTTCAGGCAAAGCAATAGGTAAATTGCTCGGCCCCTTCAGCATAATATCAAGTTTAATCAGTGATTTATTTATTTGTTGAAACTGTTGTAGCTCATGATGTCATTGGCCGCTTGATGATTCAATGTTCCCGGCAGCCTGGTCTTGCACAGGTCATAGTCTACTACTTTCATGATAAAATTTTAGTTATATGATGCATATGGTTAATCTAGTTTGTTTTCTGCTTAGTTTTTTTTTGTTAAAATCTTTTTAATAGGAAAAAAAATTGTTTGCAAGCCTATGATTAGTTTATAGACCTGATTGGAAAAACTATTATGATGATTTGTTATCCTTATTTGGTTCTGATTTTAATTGTGCAAATTTTGATCTGTTTTAGAGATTTATTTGTTCTTTATCAAATTATGGATTTGGACGGTTTTGATTTGGTGTAACATGATCAGCTTTACCACTTCCTTTGAGGAGGACCGGCAGCAATTTCAATGTCGTGATACTGAAGGGCAAGGTTTGTTTTTTCCTCTCTTATCTTTCTCAGTGTTAAGATAGGAATTCTTTCGAGTTTTGAGTACTTATACTCTCCACTGGCTCTCTGTGGTAAGAAGAAGGCAGCACCACCTCCTCCTTCAAAGAAAGCTGCTACTGCTATCACTCCTGCCAATGATGAACTTGCCAAGTGGTATGGTAAGTGGTTGCCCCTATCTTCACATCCTTTCTTTTTTTGTTCTTTACCATATCCCAGTAAGCACCCACTTCTCCATGCTTCTAAATTCCAATTACTTGAACTAAATGAACTAAATGCATATTACTTAGATTTAATTTTCATGTTTTGCGTCAAAAACCATTCAAGAGGTAATTCTGATTCTGTCCGTCGAGTTTTGGAACCTTCTCGTATTAACATGACGAGTATACCTAATTTCTGCTTAAATTGTTTCCTGAAATTTGATCTCTACCTACTTGCATTGCATCCTGCATTGCCAATTGGTTAGATTTCTTTCTCCCTTTTGCATGGTAATTCAATGGTTCCTTTTGCCTTTTTTTTGTTTCTTTTTTGCAAAAGGAAAAAAAGCACTGAGCTTGCTTGCCAATGGGGTTATTCCTTGTTTCTTCATTGTTATGTCTTTGGTCGGTGATTGTCAGCATTTTCATTATTATGTTCTGTGAAAAGGAAATGAAATCATTTTGTTGATGTTGGTGTTATTTTTTTCAGCTCCACCAAACATTGCTGGGAATCATTCTGAGAGGGGGATATTGAGCTCGGTTATGTACTTGTTGGGCACAAGGTTATAAGAAAAATATAAATACAGAAAATGAGGGACCTTGACGTGATCTTGAGACCCCAGAACTGCTATTAATTTTTCATTGCTTTTGTAATTATACATGCGTTTTGCTTAGTTAATGAATTTCGGCTGGATAGGAGGTTGAAGGGTTTTTTGTTACTGAAAAAACCTGGAAAGTTTTGTATAAGGATTAATGTATAAAATAATTATACCAAAAATTGTCACTAATTACTGTTTAATTTATCTTGTAATAAAAATTGCATACTATATTTATAGGTTTGGTATAAAAAAGGATTGAAAATAAAAAAATATTTTCTTTTTAAAATTTGACAAGGCTATCGCCACGCTTTTAAAGCGTGGCTGTATCTCTCTATCGCCACGCTTTAAAAGCGTGGCCATATCTCCCGCTATCGCCACGCTTTAAAAGCGTGGCCGTATCTCCCGCTATGACCACGCTTTAAAAGCGTGGCCGTATCTCTCTATGGCCACGCTTTAAAAGCGTGGCTGTATCTCTCGCATATGGCCACGCTTTTTAAGCGGGGCAATCTGCAAAAGTGTGGCAAAAAATAAAACGTGGCGGTAGGTCACTAAAAGCGTGGCAATAGAGCAACCGCCACCCTTTGATAGGCCACCCTTTCAAAAGCGTGGCGGTAGCTCAAAAAGCGTGGCGAAAAGCTATCGCCACGTTTTTTTCAGCTTTTCGCCACGCTTTAAAAGTGTGGCAATAGAGCTGTTTTCTTGTAGTGGTGTTATTAGAATGATTAGAACAAGGAAATTAAATTTAAATTGAAGACACTGAACATAGAAGAACAAACACAAATTTAGCACCACATGAAAATTTGGCCAATGTAAATAAATAAGCTACAAATAATTCAAGAGACGGAGAACATTTTCAGCATCAAGTACCGTGTTACATAATTGAAATAGGTCAATCACTGCATTATTTTGAAGGGGAAAATAAAGGCTTGTCACCGACGGGTTTGAGGCCTTTTAGGTACCGCTACAAGATAGTCACTCCACATGAAGGATACAAGTTATCATCATTCATCCAATGTATACTAAATATAACCACGGACGATTAAATCCAACTAGCGTAGCTTAGTTGTCTAATACAAGCAAATTAAAAAAAATGTAACATAACATTACATGTTGCCCAAAACCTAACCATCCATTCATTGCTTGGTTAGTCTCAAACTTGTCCCGAATTACTTGCTAGCCTCTCGGTAACCCTGATTATGTCATGCATCAGCTGCATCGATGACATGTACATGTCAATTACTTGCACACACCTAATGAAACAAATTTAACTATTCCAAAATGGCCAATCGTACCTCTGCAATATTCACACAGTTGTCGTCGTTATAGCACAGTGGGAGGACAGAATCCCATTTCGGTACGGATATGCCCACTCTGACCCCCCTCGTTTGGCCGAAACCCGGATTCTTCCATATCCGACTCAGCAACGACTTCTCCTACTTTAGGTGGGAGCACTTTCGACGCGTCACATCGACCCTAACATAAAGAAACATGTCATTGGTGAATCCAAATAAACCTGAAACCATGGTAGCATTGACTTCAGCAAACATATGCAATTATAAAATAAATTTTGACACAAATACTTCAAGGATGCCCCTTCCTAACCGTTACACTACGTGATACGCAAACGGCACCTAATATGGTTGTTATAACATCCACGAAAATACGTAAAAGGAACACCCTAATCCCTATTACCACTAACATATACAACTTAGGATTCCTAGTAACTGTGATAAAGAAACCTTTGCATTTTCTGTTGGTGAGGAACCTTCCGACCCCAAGTCTGCTGTCTTTCCATCCTCCTGTGGGTCTGCCTCCACATTCAATCCCCGCTTTCCGGTGCAGTGTCGCTTCGTGTGTCCTGCTTTCCGACACATGCTACAATGCCTCTTCCTACCACTCATTTTCTTAATCCGGGGAGCCCCTTTGGTCTTAACCACCACGGGATCCTTCACACTGGGAGTATCTCTTCCCTTTGCCGACGGACCCTTCTGATCGCATGCAGCCTCGATTTGTACGCATAAAGCTCGTATGCCACTCATCGCTGTGTTAAACAAACCTGGGCTACATGCAGCAACGAACGAAAACCACTACGATGCTGAGTGCAGTGCACCCTGACGTAACAGAAACCCCCGTTCACTGCACTCATCAGCTCTTCCTTCACCGTAGTTCTTCAATGATTTAGCATCCTTACGCCACCTAGTCAACACCAACCTTGATGGAATTTCCCTCGCATGCTCATGCTTTAATACGAAAAACATGTGTCGACATGGGTAACCGTTTCGCAACCAAAATTGGCAAGGACATTGAACCCTATTCCCAACCCTATCATAGAGTAACGTTAGTGGCCTACCTGGAATGCCATAGTCTTCAACTGTGTACACCATAGTCGTGGATCGGCGAACCTTTGCGACAAAGTTAACCGCACCGACACCTACAATTTCCCTCCTCACGTCCAAGAATAACTCTCGTGTGTAAACATCGGCAGCAAACTGCTCGAGTGGGTCCAAGCAAGTCGTTATCACTGAGTTGCCGTTAATGGACTTGAAGTGGGCCTCTAACTCGTTATTCCGATATTCTCGTACCATCAACTCAACATTCTGCACCAACTCAAGAAGACTGTGCCTTGAATTAAGAAACTTTTTGATATTTGCATTAATCCCTTCACATTGAGAAGTAGTGCGGAACCCGGCACAGAATTTGTCTTTTAGGTATGCATTTTCCCACATTTTCCGCTTATCATAGGTTTCCTTAGCCCAGTAACTATCATGAAGTCGGTATTCAACCACAGCTGCGTCCCACTCTGCCTCAAACTCTTCTATCTCCATATTTGAGTACAGCCACCTAGTGAAAAGTTGTCTTAAGCCTTCATCCTTCACATTCGAAGTCACGTTCTTCTCCAAATTCCAAGCACACAGCCTATGTGTGGCCTCCGGAAACACTGCCCTGATTGCTGCCCTCATTGAGTCACACCCGTCTGTCACAATCACCGATGGCTTTTTGTTGCACATTACCTCCAAGAAATTTTCAAGCAACCACGTGTATGACCCAATGCTTTCATCCAACACCAAACCAAATCCAAATATGCTTGTTTGCTTATGATTGTTCGAGCCAGAAAAGATAACCAAAGGTCTCCTGTATTTGTTTTTCTTGTAAGTCGAATCGAAGGAAAGCACATCACCAAAGTGTTGGTAATCAACCCGACTCCCACCATTAGCCCAAAACAAGTTCGCTAACATATTTTTGTCCGTCAAATTGTACCTAGCCATGCACATCGGATCCGACACTGCTTTTCCCTCTAAATAAATTATTGTGGTGTTAGCGTCTCCATCAACAATCTTCTCCCGCTTAGTCTTCTCGATGTAGTTATAGGCATCCTTTTTCGTGAAACCCAGCAGAGAATACCCCCCAGTTTGCCCTGCCATATAACCTAGGATCTTCGACGTGGGGACACCATGTCCCTGCATGCCATTAATCTGTGCCTTAGCTGAACAATCCATGTCTCTAAAGCTGTTGATCATATGAACCATCCTCATAGGAGTTAAATCATGGTTGTGATCTAGTATAACTTTTCTAACCCTCCAAATTTCGCTGACATCATCCCATAAGATTGAAAGCTTTGCGTCACAGTTTGTGCGCGTCTCCGATCTGTGGTCCTTCTTCCTGTCAAGCCTCTCGTAATGTTTGCACTGCCTCAGCCCTGCTTTGTTGCAAAAAAAACCTCCTCCTAATCACCCTGCCATTATCATCCTTTCCCGAGTCACCCTTGCGAATACCTAACCATGGCATTTGCCGTATCTCTTGTAAAACTCATACGCGGCTTCGTCTGTGCAGAACACCTTCCTAATCATATCGGCTTCGGTCAGCATTAGCACGTCTCGATATTCAGTGGCTTCTCCCTCCACCCATTCATCACAACTATCAGTTCTACCGTCTCCAATCGGTGTCTCGTTTGTTTCGTACTGTGTTCCGCCACTACGATCCTCTTGAATTCCAGCACCTCGGTTAACTCCATCATCTACTTTAGCCTCCATCTGCACAACTACACCACTGGCACAAATCAACTTTATTTGCTCAAATGAAAGGCCAAAGTCAACATACTCAAAACCCGTTAACATCAACTACACATCGTTCTTTACAACATCAAATAAAACACACTAACTGCACCAAGTAACACAGTTCTCTAGTTTTTTACTGTTGCAATAACAGAACCAAAAATATACTCTGTAGAATATATTAACTAGATAAAAAGTAAACAAACAGAACGAAACAAACAAATAGAGTTCAAATGACTTAAACTTAAGGCAGCTCATAAAATAGAAGATATTGGAAGCAAGTTCCTCATAAACTTAAATCAAGTTCTTCCTTAATTAATTGAGGCTTACTTTATTTCTATGAATCTCATTTTTTTTATTTTTCTAAGTTTGTGTCGATGGATACAAATTTACACATACTGGTATTTTCATTATTCAATTCAACTAAATTTCAAGTTCAACGCATCTTCCTCTTATAACTTGTACACATCAACACAACCATGAAAATCACAATGCTCTTCCATCCAAATAGATCAACATGCGTGAAAACTAAGATGAGAATACTATAATAACAAAAACCCTTGTAAAATTCATAAGCATGTACTATATATGAGTACAATCATAGGTACATATATGTATGTGACAAACTATCACCACTACTTAAGAGGATAGCATAGAAGCATGAATACACATATGCACGCCCTATGCATTCACATGTGTAGCAACACTAACTTAAATTACGGGATTACATTAATGTTTATACATGATTAGATTAAATTAAACAAGCTAGGTGAACATGCTAGAGAATGATGGAAGCTTGACCTCTCCGTTGTGAGAGATAGGAATAGTGAAGTTTCCAATGACTAGAAATTAAAGAAATTTAAAATAAATTTAAGCAAAAAAAACAAATAGAATATATCTTCAGTTACCAACTCCCATAAAAACTGCTTTGCAGAATTTAAATTTCCGTAAAAAAATAAACATGAACAACAGAATATATTTTTGGTTACCAACTACGTTTAACAATTTTATACTTTCATGATTTATTTTTAAACTATCTTGCACAAATATGAACAACACATCTCAACAAATCCAGCAGAATATACTGTTTCATAAGCTCCGATTCACCTCTGCTAACAACTTCATTTATACATGTATCGAATTCGAAACAAACTTCACCCTTTAGCCTTTTAGTGGATTTTCACCACCCCAAAATAGAGTAAATATCACCATGTTACCCCAGAAAATTAAAATAATTTAAAAATGGATACCAAACTATCGTTTTCTGTCCTATATACTTACCGATTACGGCCTAATGTGCTTCCCAGGGTGCGACCTCCCTTGCAGCTTCTCACGTTCTCGCCGGAACCGTCAACCTTGGACTGCCCCCCCAGATCTTTGGCTACACAGAAAACCACCAGCTCCCAGCACGTGTCGTTGCTTCTAGCTTCTAGCTTCTTTTTACCCCTCTTTGTTTCATCTGCCATTAACTAACAAGTTGTTATATTATTACTATTATCCACCAAATTTTAATTTTATTTCTCGGTCAAAAAGGATAAATGATAATTTATGGGGATAAATTTTCCACAAAATTGTATTTAGGGAGAGCATGGGCAGAATGTCCCACTTACTGAAAGAGAGGGTAAAATCTTTGGGAAATTGAACATTTTTTCACTTTATTAATTTGGAGAAACGGAGTTTTATTTTTTTTAATTGGTTAAAAGAGTATAAAATATGAACCTCTTAGAAATGAAGACTAAAAAACCATCAAGTAATTAAATTCGGATGCTCTAAAAAGACATGGACAAGGCCAACCATGAGTGCAAATGCCAAACTAAGAATGCTGAGCATGACTCTAAAGCAAACTCCAATTACAATACAATCCAACAACTAATCAATGCCTCAACAACAACTTTTAACTCCCAACAACTAATCAACTATCAAGGTTCCAACAGTAAACTATAAGAACTAGGCCAATGCTTCAAGCAATCAGCTTCAACAGTTAATCGTTTAACGATGCTTCAAGCAATCAGCACTAAAAAATTCATCACTTAAAGATATGTATTAATACATTTATATATATAGTTTCAGATGCAAAAACCAACTTGTTGTATGAAAGGCATGTTTTTTCACTTTTATGGATACCTCATCTTTGGTCACCAGGCATGCTTTTTTCTGAAAGAACAAACTCATCCTCTGCTAAATGCAAAATAAGAACCTATCTAAATTATATATATATATTAAGCCACTACTATAACATCTAATCATGCTTCAAGCAATCAGATTCAATAATTAATAATTCAACAATGCTTCATGCAGTCAGAACCAAGAAATTAATCATTTAATCATGCTTTAAGCAATTAGCAGCAAACAATTAATCTACAACCAGCACCAAAGAATTAATCAATGCTATTGACCAATATTTGTTTAAATATACTGAATTTATCTATATTCAACACATTAGTAAAGACTACCACATCCTTGTCTACCTCAGCAATACCGGGGAGAGAAATATTGATTCCTGGGATCCACCAAACAACTATGCAGTCCAACTATCTGCAGCTATCACAGCCAGTGCTCGGATTCAAGCTTCAAACAACCAATAGCAACGTTTAACACTAACAATTAGTCATGCTTCAACAATTATTATTACAACAAATTACATTTATACCTACAGTTAGTGGAAGACAGGGAAGAATGCAGACCTCGCTGCGACAGAGCCAGCGGCTGGGGTGGAAGGATCGAACAGGCCTGGCGCCGGGGGGAACACAAAGCGCGACAGCAAGCAGTGGTGGCGGTGGCTGCAATTTCCACGAATGAGTTCACGACGGAAGGGGCTGCTCGAATCTCCAACCTGCCTCCAGGAACTTGCGATGGTGACTGACTTCCACGGAAGGTGGCTTCGAAGGTTGCGATGCCTGCTACGCAATAGAGGCTTCGTACGTTGCACGACGAATGCTTCGAATGCTACGACGACTGCTACGTGATGAAGGCGAAGTGAGCGAGCATGACGCCGTGGCTGTTGGGAGGAACGGCGACGGCGGCGGCACCAGGCGATGGCTTCAGATCGAGCTCGATGAGATTGAGTCTTGACATGCAGCCCTCCTCCCTAAACTGTGTGTGTGAGAGATGGAGAGGAGATCGATGAGAACCTAGGGCTTGCACAATTGAGTAACATCAGAGAATGCAGGTGCTGTGAGTGAAAAACGGCAGCGTTTACATCATTTTTGTCCCAATACCATAACAAAAAACAATGAGATCAAATATATACTGGGTCTTCAAAAATAGGCCCAATAACATAACTAATATCATTAACAAGAGATTATTATCCACTAACCCCACTTTTTAGCACACATCACTATCAACCTTGGCACAGAAATTGTCGGTACTTTAGAGGCAGCAGTACCACGCGTCCCCTCCTACACCATGCCACTCAATTTTAGCACCGGCAGAAAAAATTTGTTTTCAGCACCATAGGATGACCCTATTTTAAAAAGAAACACTGAACAATGGTCAAGAGATGCTAAAAGTTTACCAAAATCTAAGAGACTGAGATCACTTGGGATGTGTTCCAAACCACGCACTTTTTTTAACAAATATTTTTCGACAGTGTGAAAATAGAAAAAATGACTGACTTTATTATGTAACTCAAGCATGAAAATATGACCATTGAAAAGTATGTCCATAAATTTTAGAAGCTTTTTAAATTTTTTGTATTACTTAAACACCACCCTAATAGTCAGTGGAAAGCCATCCAGTTTGAACTAGGATTAAGGCCGAAGATTAGAAAAATGGTAGCAACTTTAGAAATAAAATATACAACCTTTTAGTAAATAAATGGAGGATAGTTGAAAAGCGTTATTTAAAAGTAGAATTCAAGAGAGAAAGGAAAATTTTCTTTAAAAGGAAGAGAGATATAGAAGTACAAAAGAAAAATAACTTTAAAAAGATGTTATTATATATTTTTTGTTTCATCATTTAGTTTTTGTTTAACTGCATCAAATAGTTCCATAGTTCTGAAAAGCAAATAAAAAATATTGCAAACATGTGTATTCAGTCCGAAAAATAACTCCGAGTGAGAAAACCGCTAAAATTGAAACCAAGCATTGGACTAGATAAACCAGATTCTGGCCGGCCAATTCATAAAAGAAATTCAAAAAATTATGAATAAAAAATGATTCTACCAAGTTGCCGCTAATGACTACAACTTCTATCTCAAGTTTGGCTCGTCGCCATCAAATTTGCTTTTCTTGTCTGCCATTGTTGCGATTTTATAGGCCCATTCGTAGGATCTTCTTACCTATGAAACGTTGCCAGATCCATCCCATTGAAAGGATACACAACAACATCTATACGAGTCGCACGACAAATAAAATGATGACACCGTAGAGAAGAGTAATTGTTGCCAAAAGCCACATCGACACCATTAGAAAAGAGACTCATGTTGTTGGAAATAGAGAATATGACAGAACATGAAAAAGGAGAGAAAACAAAATGCATTCATAAATGAAGTTAAGTCTCAAAGTGCTTCTTGGAGTTGCATTCTCAAAGTGGTCCCTAAAGTTAATAGTTAACTAAATTTGTCTTCGAACTTGCACTCTAGAACTCATAGTAGTCTCTAAATCATTTTTCATCATTGAAAAGCTAAGCTAGACTGATTCTTACCAAAACGACATCATTTTGTATTTATAAAAGAAACTCTATTACCCTTTGATGCCCTCTCCCCAACCCCTTTCCCCGTCCATTCTGGCTATATCTATAACACCCTACTACATAGAGTTTTACGCTTAAGTCGTAGAACAGAGGTAGTGTGCTGTTACAGACCTCTAATCAGTTAAAATATACATATAATAGTGGAAAGAGATAATATATTAAAAGCCTTGAAAAACGGGTAAAACAAAATCGCAAAATGAAAAGTGTAACGCTCGAGAAGTAGGATTACTTGTGTGCTAAGCAACCTAGAAGTTAAGGGTAGAATTAAGCAGAAGAATAAAGAAAAGCCAAAAGTACATCATAACTAGCTCCTGACTCAGCCTGCGAAGTTAAGGCTGAAGGCTGAATATTTACATATATATATAAACAAGTTCTTTGGAGAGCAAGCTAAATACATATATACATATATACAAACAGAAACCCAAAATGCACCCAGAAATTACTTCGCTTCAAAGATCCAGACACCTAGTGAGGACCCTCTCGACCTGCATCTGAAGAACAACAACACAGTATGAAATGAGAATCGGAGGTTCTCAGCATGGTAAAGGTGCCACGCGTATAATAAATAAGGTCTTGAGAATGTCAGAGGTAATCCTAAAATTTCGTCATACAATTATAGGACTTAATCTCTAAGTAAAAGTCATAAATAGAGGTAAGT
>NC_029789.2:111831374-111832211 GCF_000816755.2 Arachis ipaensis
ATTTGTTTATAATTTCATAAATTATTTTATTATAACTATAACACTCATCCACTCACATTCGCTAGTCGCTAACCTAGTCACTGCTGCTCCGCTAGGACTCAAATTCGGTGTGGCTGTGTTGAGAGGCAAACAGCTTTGTCATTATATCATCATCATATGCCTCAACCTCATTGTTCGGAACCTTAAAATAGCTCACAAAAGTAATTCTTCCAATTTCCAAAGATGTTATGGGTTGTTTTTTTATTTTGGCTCTGAACCCTTAGTATTTTACAGGCTTAATAATCAATTTAATCTCTGAAAAATAAAGTATTTTTTAAATTTGTCTCTAAAATATTTTTTCAATCAAATTGGTAAAGATTACGAATTAATTATATCTGTCTTTTAGTCATAGTTATCAGAATCGAATCGGTAATTAACCCAGTCATACGACGGGATCACGTATAAGTTAATGAGGAACGTGTTGGCAGAGTGGTATAAGAGGGGACCTTGCATGCAGTAGGTCTCTTGTTCGAAACCGTCTGAACCGGTCGATTTTCGACGGATTTGACCACCGTTGACCGAGTCAACTACGTATCCGGTTCACAGTATCAATCGAACCGATTAGATCACCGGTCGAACCGGCCGATCCGGAGTCAACTGTGTGTTCGGTTCACAGCATTAATCGAACCGATCAGATCACCAATTCACCGGTCGAATTGGCCAGTCCGATACGATTCTGATAATTATACCTTCAGGAACGTGTTGGCAAACCCTGCATCAAGCTTTTTACTAATTTTTTTGGATAGCGGATCTCCTACAGTGGTTCGCGGCTTGTGGGTGCATTCGTGGACTCGCACG
>NC_029789.2:111832244-111838422 GCF_000816755.2 Arachis ipaensis
AAGGGGTTCAATTTTCAATGGGTTTGACCACCGTTGACCGAGTCAACTACATGTCCGGTTCACAACATCAACCAAACCGATCAAATCACCGATTCACCGGTTTTTCAGTCGAACCGACCGGTCCGGTCCGGTTCTAATAACTATGCCTTTAGTTATTTCACTCTTAATTTTCGTCAACGATTGATGATGTGAAATGTTAACTGATAGCAAATTTTTATAAATATATTTGGTCAATATCCAATTAGATATATCAAGTATTATATATATTGTCAATTAACATTATATAACATCAATCTTTGAAGAAAATTGTTAATGGAATGATTGGAGGACAAATATGATTAATTCACAAATTTTGAAGAACTAATTTGATTGAAAAAAATCTTTTAGGGATGAATTTAAAGAAGATCCTATCTTTTAGGAACTAATTTGACTATTCACCCGAATTTCATATTTTATTTTTGGTCGGACTATTTTTGTTTTGTCTTCATTGGGTTTTTCTCAGTCATGTCCTATTGGGCTTTGGTATTCTGATTTATGCTAGGCCTATTCCCTAACAATATAAATAAGAAAAGGCTTCAGTTTCAAAGAAAAAAGAAAAAGGCTTTAAGCAGATTTCATCACGTTCCACTCCAAAGAACACTTGCTATTTACCATAAACAATATCTGTTCTTGACCCAAGAAAAAAATTCATTATTTTTCCAACGAAGACTCATTGACCAGAACTAAAATAATAGTAAAACACAGGAAAATATGAAACACTAATCTGTCTAATCACCCATTTTTATCACTAATCTCTTTTTCTTTCTCAACATATTTCATTGATTAAAACTAAAATGCCTGATCTTTTGTTTGATAAATCTTCGGGAGAAAAAAAAAGGTTATATCCATTTAGGATCTCATTATTTTACACATTAAAAATACAGGAATAATATACCTCCAATTTTTTAGAGAGTACTGGAACAATAGAGACAACCTAAAAGATTAACCAGGAGCGTTCTATGCGCTTTGCGAAATCAGATAATCAGATAATAGATAATAAATAAGAAAACAGATGAAATAATATAGAAACTTTTTAAAAAAAAATCTGATTATTATAGCAGCAATCAACTTAAATTCATATCAAATCTCATTCTATAATCTAATCACAATCAAGTAATGAATTGATAATGAATAGGAGATTTTATAAATATGTTATTCAATAACAAAATTACATAAATAGGTGACATTCAGAGGACAACCAGAAACTAATATAGAGCGAGTCTTCTGAGTTTTCTTAAGGTATCAATTTCTCATTATTTCCATTCAATTCCTTGTCCTTGCTCTCATCCTCCCTTCATATATCGAATTATTTTTTTTCTTTTTCTTTTTCTATGTGCTGTATTGTTACAGGTTCCTAGAGAATAGAGGAGTTATATATATTATTGATCCACAATCTAGCTACATATTCAGGTATGTTTCTATTTTCAATATGAACTGCATATTCGTTTAAAACTAAGGTCGAGTAAATATATGTATGGAATATTCAACTAAAATCTATTAGACTATTATTAGTTTTTTTTAGATAGTCTGTACAAACTCAATCCAAAAACAAAAAACAAAAAACAAAAAACTTTTGATTCATTATCCATTCTTTGGATAATGTCCACGAATCACATGATTTTATCAAATCACAATAATTATGTAAGACCCAGTCAATTAACGGCTAACTAACCCATAAAATGAGAATTTATTCTAGAAATCCAAAAATGTTATTTTTATGGCTAAATGTGATAGAGGAGATTGAGACGAGAATTTCGGTACAAATTTTATAGAAATCGGACCAAGATTGGACCGAACGGGCCAAACCGGACCGACCGGACCCAAAGTGGGCCCTTGACCCAACATAACTAAACCAAAACCCTAGTTTTCAGCATTCTCTCTCCTCATTAAACACACACACACGCTGAAATGGAGTGAGGGAGGAGAAGAACACTCTCTCAAGTTCTATCTCTCACTTGATCTTCAAACCACCATAACTTTTGATCTAGAGCTCCGATTGCCGCTCCGTTTGCGGCCACGCGTTCACCGCGGAGAGCTTTTAGCCATTGATTGAGAAGTGTTAAAATGGTTGGAGGTAGTTTTGGGAATTTTGGTAAAATGTCAATGTGTGAGTTAAGGATGGCTTGTTGTTGATTTTGGTACATTTTGAATGATTTCAAAGAGAAGGGTTGAAATTGGCATGTTTTGATTGATCTTNNGAATGTTGGCACTTCCACCATTGGAGATGAGGGTTTCCCTGGGTAGTAGCAGTGGCTAGCCACCACGTGCTCCAGGTTGAGATTCGAAGCTCTTTTGACCCTATGTCGTAAGTGTGGCCGGGCACTGTGAAAGGCCCGGATGAACTCACCCCCATAAATATTCACCAGTGAGGGTGATGGATAAGGATCATGATTATGATCAAGTTTATGATGAGTATAACTCGAGTTGGGGATGCACGACAGAGGGACAGTCCAATGGTTAGCTACCAGTTGGAAAGGGAAGTATTAGTTAGACTGAAGAATCTTTAGTCAGATACCCTTATATGGTTTAGCTTGTTTATAAGCTTTGATATTATCTGGAGGAAGTTCTAGGATTTGCCTTCGGCTTTCCTCTATTATTATGTATTATGTATGTGGAAGCTGTTACTGTGCTGGGGACCTCTGGTTCTCACCCATGCGGATTTTGTGGTTTTCAGATGCAGGACGCGAGGCTTCTCGTTGAGGCATGCTGGAGACTTCTGGATTTAGTGAAGATCCTTTGTTCTCGGGACTCTGTTTTGGTCTATATATCTTGTTTAGATACTTTTATCTCCATTAAATAATACAAACTGTGATGACTCCTTCTAGAGGGGATTTTTGGAGAATAGGTTTTCTGTATTTGTGTCCCTTTGGGTTTCCTTTGGGGTTTCCTTATTTTATCATATGTATATATTGCTATGCTCGGACCGGTTCTCTTCGCAGCCGGGTTTTGAGTCTTGATAGTCTTGTTTTTGACACTCTTTATATATATGATCTCGCGTTAGCTTATCCCGGTTCGTTACGTTATCGATCGGAGTGTTGCCCGTTCGAGTTACGGTTTTTTGTTTACCCCCTTTTTCTACAAAGGCTCCTAGTTATAATCAATTATTCATACTACTATACGTACTAAATTTTTGTTTTAGAGGTCGTAATACCTTGCCATCTCTGAATTATGACTTAAGCATAAGACTTTGTATGGTAGGGTGTTACAAATTACACTTTAAACCACAACAACTATGACACACAAAAGAGCACACACACAAGATAAACCAACCACTCCTAACACTACTCATAAAACAGAATAATGAATACTATTATAAAAGAAACTCCATCAGCAGCTCCACTTCACCTGTAGCAAGCGATTCAAGCTATTATGTGTGTGATAGGAATAAAACACATAATTTTTTACTTATAAGAATAAGAAGAGTAATAATTCTCATTCATAATAAGTAATAATTTCCACTCATAATAAATAATAATAGCAGTACAATAATATTAAATAGAAGCAAAAAAATCACATAAACAAAAAAATAAAAGTAAGCTATCATCCCAAAATTTTTAACATAAAAAACTTTTTTAATGTAAGAAGTAAAAACACGAATCACCTAAATCTAAAAAATAGTTTTACTATAATATATATATATATAGAGGATACAAAAGAGTCACAAATTACTGTATAAAATGTGCATATAACAAGTCAAACAATCAAAGTTTCAAAATTCATAAACAAGAATAAATAAGATGAAGATACCAAAAAAAAAATCTCTCTCCGAATTCAATTTCTCCAACTGTATATCTACAATCAAAATTTCCACCGTTCAGAATTCACACTGATCCAATAGTAAACAAGTGAGAAATAGATGCTCAAAGTATGTTGTTCTGCTGAAAAACCTGGACTGTGTTCTCTCTCAATACTTATGTTTTTGACAAAATCAGACCTCTCCTCTTTCGCTCTCATAAATCTAGATACTAACATTTAGACTTTTTCTCCACGTAAAAAAGAAGTCCAAAATTTAACGTGTGGTAATGTGTTCATGTCCTTTATGTATACTTCATCATAATGTGTCTATCATTTATTATAGCCACCTTCATATTTAGATATATAAAAATGTTAGAAATGGATCCTCTCAATTGTTAAAAAAAATTGATAATGTAAAGTGTGATTTCTAACCCTTCATTGCTCCCTCTCTCATTTATTTTTGATTCCACTTATAAAATTAATGGTGAGAGATCACACTTTACTCCCTCAATTGTTAAAAAAATGGAGAGGATCTATTCCTAAAAATTTTAGTGAATTATATATAAAGATGTAAGTTCGTAGATATTTTTTTTATGGAATCAAATAGTACAATTAACAAGTTCAATCCCTAGAAGAAATTTTTTTCATACAATCAAAAATAATCACAAAAATTATTTATATTTTCTCTATAAAATTTTGATCTATGTGGTAGAATGCACCAAAATACCATTTGTACACTAAAATCAATTATTAAAATTAGCTACCAATGTATTCATATATAAATATATGTATAGTTTAATTTATTTTTAATATATATTTTATACTTATAATTGACAAAATAATAAATAGGTAAACAAAATCAAAGAAAAAATCGAACTAAAACTAGTCCAAAATGTAAATATTGTTTCTAAATAATAGCATCTTTTCTAAAAGACATCTAATAAAATATATTATTAATTAGATGAAAAACAAAACACTCTACGTAAGACTGAAGGAATGGACCAACCATGTATGAATCGGTAATACTAATTAGAAAGAAAAAAAAAATAAATTTTTTATGAACTAAGTTTAACTAAATTAAACAATAAAATTTAGAATAAGCTTGTCATAACTGATTTTTGTTATGTTAGACCAATTAGTTGAATTTAATTAATAAAAAAGACTTGGATGCGTTGTATTATTTTTAAAACAATATGTTATTTACAGGCGAGGAAAGACGTTGTTTCTAAGAATGTTAGAATGCATAAATTTCAGCAAATGGGTCGTGGAAGACTATCAATGGAGCTAATTCAGAAAGAAAAAGCTAGGAAGACAACATTTGTAAAGAGAAAGAATGGATTAATGAAGAAAGTGGACGAGTTCTCCACTCTTTGTGGTGTTGATGTTTGTTTAATTATCTATGGCCCCAACTTTGATGGTCAAAGACCCACCAAACCTGAGACATGGCCCCAAGATACCGACCAGGTACGCCGAATCATTCAAAAGTACCATAACACAACAAGTGATAGACCTCCTAGGATCTATGATGTTGAAAAGTATTATAGAGATAGGGTTAAGAAAGTTGAAGGTGAGATTTCTAAGGTGCACAAGGAGAAGGAGAAGCCTAAGCCCAAGATCACGTATCCTACTTGGGATACCTCATTTAATGATCTTAGGGAAGACCAACTGATAATGTTTGCTGGCATTTTGGATTCTAAGATTGTGTCTTGCAATCAAAGAATCAACATGCTAAAGCAAGATCCCAAGGGAAAAGCAATAATGGTAGAATCAAAAGACAATGTTGATGAGAATGTTTTTGCTACTCTTTACTTGGCTTCATCAAACCCTAGTAGCTACCTTAATTTTATGCCAAACAAGTCTCAGCAAGCACAGTTTATTCCTCACCTTCCCATGAAACCCATTATTGATTATACCACCCAATTACCATTCTACCCTTCGCAATTAGGGGGAAGTTCATCACAATCTTCCACTCTTCATTTTGACCAAAATACTATGCAACTTATGGGAAAAAATGGGACTTTGGATTGGGAGCAACCAGTTGGTACTTTTAGCACTCATGATATACAAGTTCATTTTCTAAATTACACTGGAGATGGAAGCAACAACCAGAACTCTTCATCGCCATGCTATTACAAAGGGAATATACAATCTGTGCAGCCATATAGTTTTGCTCTACCTCAATATGAAGATGTGCCTCCTGAGTTTCAAGTTAATGGACTCTATGATACAAATGTGACATTAAGTTCAAATGTTCAACTACATGCATGAAAGGAAGTAGGCCTTAATATTTCAAGTATTGATGTTTCAAACCCTAGAGAATGCAATTGAGGAAAAATGTGATAAAATGTGTGAGGAGTGTGTGGGTGTGTTGTGTACCTAGAATTGGAGGTTGTCCAATCCACCT
>NC_029789.2:111838491-111861997 GCF_000816755.2 Arachis ipaensis
ATGGAACTTCAGAAATACACCCAAACGATTACAGAAATACACTCAAACGATTACAGAAATACACCCAAAGGATTATAGAAATACACCCAAACGGTTACATGAATTCACCCAAACGATTATAGAAATACACCAAAGAATTACAGAAATACACCCAAAGGATTACAAAAACTACACTCAAAGGATTTAAGAAATACATCCAAAATTCGTTGAAGTACACCTTATGCATAATTCAGAACTCTTTCTCTTTCTCCTCCTCATCTTCTGCTGCTTCTTCTTCTTCAAAAATGATTTCAGAGCTTGATGTCAAAAAATAATGGAAATTGAGAATAACGAAGAAAGAAAACAGAGAGAAAAGCACGTAAATGAAGAAGGAGAAAGAGAAGGCAAGAAACGAAAAAAAAGAAGAAGAAGAAGAAGAAGAAGAAGAAGAGGAGGAAGAAGAACGTGCAGCAAGAAGAAGAAGAAGGTGCAGTGAAAACGTGCAGAAACGGTTGAAGAAGGAGAAAGAGAAGGCAAAAAACGAAAGAAAAGAAGGTGCAGTGAAAACGTGCAGTAATGGTTGAAGAAGGAGAAAGAGAAGGCAAGAAACGAAAGAAAAGAAGAAGAGGAAGAGGAAAAAGAACGTGCGCAAGAAGAAGAAGAATGTGCACTTGTAAAGACATGTATAAAAAATACTTGTATTTGGAGAATTTCTCATACTTTTATAAAACTTTTGCCTTTATGACATGCTTCACCTGTATTCTTTCGACAGAAGGTAGTAAAGTAAAACCCTAAAAAATATGCAAAAATATATTAAGAGATTATAGTGGACGAAAATACAATTAAATTAGGATAGGGATACTTATGTAATTCATTGGTGAGAATTTCAGATAAGCGTATAGAGATGCTTTCGTCCCTCTGAACCTCTGCTTTCCTGCTGTCTTCATCCAATCCTTCCTACTCCTTTCCATGGCAAGCTGTATGTTGGGCATCACCGTTGTCAATGGCTACTTCCCGTCCTCTATGTGAAAATGGTCCAATGCGCTGTCACTGCATGGCTAATCATCTGTCGGTTCTCGATCATACTGGAATAGGATTTACTATCCTTTTGCGTCTGTCACTACACCCAGCACTCGCGAGTTTGAAGCTCGTCACAGCCATCCCTTCCTAGATCCTACTCGGAATACCACAGACAAGGTTTAGACTTTTTGGATCTCAAGAATGGCCATCCATGGGTTCTAACTTATACCACGAAGATTCTAATATCTCGGACTCGGTCTCCTGTATTAGATATCTAAGAGACACTCATTCTAGCTTGGTTGCATGTAGAACGGAAGTGTTTGTCAGACACGCGTTCATAAGTGAGAAGGATGATGAGCGTCACATAATCATCACATTTATCATGTTCTTGGGTGCGAATGGATATCTTAGAGAAGGAATAAGCTTGAATTGAATAGAAAAACAGTAGTACTTTGCATTAATCTTTGAGGAACAGCAGAGCTCCATACCTTAATCTCTGGTGTGTAGAAACTCTACCGTTGAAAATACATAAGTGATAAATGTTCAGGCATGGCCGAATGGGCAGCCCTCACAAAAGTCTAAGATAGCATAAAACTAATCAAAAACTCTGATCCGAAGATGTAAATACAATAGTAAAAAGTCCTATTTATACTAAACTAGTTACTAGGATTTACAGAAATAAGTAAATGATGCAGAAATCCACTTCCGGGGCCCACTTGGTGTGTGCTTGGGCTGAGCATTGAGCTTTACACGTGTAGAGGCTTCTCTTGGAGTTGAACGCCAGTTTGTAGCCTATTTCTGGCGTTGAACTCCACTTTGCAACCTGTTTCTGGCGTTTGACTCCAGAATGCAGCATGGAACTGGAGTTGAACGCCAGTTTACACGTCTATCCTTATTCAAAGTATGGACTATTATATATTGCTGGAAATACCTGGATGTCTACTTTCCAACGCAATTGAGAGCGCGCCATTTGGAGTTCTGTAGCTCCAGAAATTCCATTCCGAATGCAGAAAGGTCAGAATCCAACAGCATCAGCAGTCCTTTTTCAGCCTGAATAAGATTTTTGCTCAAGTCCTTCAATTTCAGCCAGAAATTACCTAAAATCACAGAAAAACACACAACATAGTAAAGTCCAGAAATGTGAATTTTAATTAAAAACTAATAAAAATATAATGAAAACTAATTAAATCATACTAAAAACATACTAAAAACAATGCCAAAAAGCGTATAAATTATCCGCTCATCAGCCTCCTCCTCCTCTCCTCCCAAGTTATGTGAAATACACGCGTTCCCCCCTCTCCCTCCTATTAACATAACATATTTACGTAAAGCTTCTTCTTCAATGTAAACATTCTTCGACGTTAACAATTTGCATTGTAATTTTTGGATCTGCAATCTCTGCTGCTCGTCGTTTTTCTTCTTTTTTCTTATCTGCTGCTCGTTGTTTTTCTCTGTTGCTCGTCGTTCTTCTTCCTATTCTTCTTCGTTTTCTTCTTTGATCTGTGGATTTATCTTCTTCAGATTTCAATAGGCTATCAAAACAAAGAATTATTCAACTTCAAATAAATTGAATGAGAACGATTTGGATTATTCTTCTGAAACGAATCAAGCAGACGAGGTTTGGATTATTTTTTGAATCGAATTGAATGAAATGCAATTGCTAAATTGAATTGAATTGAATAGACGCAGGTGTTCTGAATTGAATTTAATTGAATTAAATTGATAATCTCTAAATTGTAGATACATGTGTTTTAAATTTGATTTTATATAATGGATAATATTCCGTTCATTTAGCACTATACAATTGTTTCACCTTAATAACGTGTTCAGTTCATTATGCAAAAAAACTGTTCGAATTTGAATTTATATAATGGATAATGTTCCATTCATTTAGTACTATATAATTGTTTCACCTTAATAACATGTTCGGTTCATTATGTAGACAGCTATTCAAATTTGAATTTATATAATGGATAATGTTCCGTTCATTTAGTACTATATATACAATTGTTTCACCTTAATAATATGTTCGGTTCATTATGCATATCAGATGTGTTGTGGATGAACAATTTGTCTCAAAGGTTGAAATGATTTTCAAGACACTAGAAGAAGCTAGAATGTTCTACAAAAATTATTCCTAACCTGTTGGTTTTTCTACCAAAATAAGAAACACGACTCGAAAGGAAGACGAGATTAAGAATCAACTAATCGTATGCAGCAAAGAGAGAGGTGAAAATCCAAGATATCTCCAACTCTGAAGACAAATTCCTCAGCCGGCATAAACTGTCCAGCCAGGATTTACGTACACATATTAAAGGACGTTGGTCTTTTGGATAATTTTCAAAGTTGTTCTGAATCATTCACACCCTTGCTGTCCAGACCGAGTAGAGATGCTTAAACAACACAGGGAGCTAAGCATGTTTGTACGTCGCACCATCGAAACCAACGAGGATGCCAGAATAAGACCAAGAAAAACTTACCAATCATTCATAGCAGCAGCTGGCAGTCATCGGGAACTAAGTTTTATATAAAAAGACATGAAAAATTACATCACAAGGGAAGTACGGAATATTTTCAAAATAGACGATCCCAAAGAATTCAGGAAGTACCTATTAAGAATGAAAGAGAAGAACCAAAATTTCTTTTTCGAGCTCAACCTCGAATGCGATCACTCCATCAAAATGCATTCTAGGCTGACGCAAGAAGCAGGGCTGCATGCGAGTATTTTGGAGACGTGGTTTTATTTGACACCACCTACAACACAAACAGGTATTTGACTCACCGAAATTAAGTTTTTAGGTTCACTGAATCTACACATTTCCGTTCATAACTTGTGAGAGTGTCCGTTTTTGCAGGTACAATTTGGTTTTTAGTTCTTTTGTAGGCGTGAATCACCACGGTCAGTCGACACTTTTCGGATGCGCCCTGATGAAAAATGAGGACATCTAATCATTCAAACAGCTATTTGAGTGTTGGCTACGTTGCATGGGAGGGAAAGTACCAAAAGGCATTCTCACCGACCAATACGCATCGATGCAAAGGGCCATCGAGATGAGCCACGTCGTTTGGAACTCGTTCACAAAAGACGCATTCGACAGAAACTGGAATGATTTCATCACAAAGTACGATCTCAGAGGCAATAAGTGGCTCTCAGGCAACCGAAATTTTAATTTGAATTATTTTCATGCTGTTACTTTTTGGGTTAAAACATACATAGATTTTGGTTTATGCTAGCTCATGTTTAGCTATATGAAGATCGCCATATATGGATTCCTATTTTTCTGGATCACTACTTCTGGTCCAGGATGAGAAGCACACAGAAGCGAGAGCATGCACGTATTTTTCAACAAGTTCAACATACGCAACAGCTCCTTGAGTCAATTCGTGAAGCAATACGACAATTGCCTAGCAAGAAGAGGATAAAGAGAGAGAAAATTTGATGCTACAGATTTTCACACTGTGATACCGTGCGCAACAAAATCAACAATAGAGGCTCAGTTTCAGCACGTGTATACCCACGAGAAGTTTAGGGAAGTTCAAGGATAATTCGAAGGAAAGGTGAACTGCATCACAAGATCAATGCATTCCACCCTATGTTTCACAACATACGAAGTTGTAGAGCAGGTTTCTAAATCCACATTCAACAAGTTTTTCGTCACCTACGACACAGTATCACGAGAGGTCAAGTGCTAGTGCCTGCTGTTTGAGTCAAGGGGCATATTGTGCCGACATTCTCTAAGCATCTTAAGCTTCGAGCGAGTAGATAACGTGGCACCGAAATACATACTGGAACGCTGGAGCAAGAACATAAAGAGGAGGCATACACACATCAAGAGCAGCCAAGACGAGCCTCTATTGGAGCCGAAAAGTAAGAGATTCGACGATTTGGTATTTCAGTCGTACAATATTTACGAATTTGCGTCAAAGTCTGAGGAGCTTACCAGAATTATGGACCGAGCGTTTGACAATATCATGGCCGAGATGCAAGAATATCAAGCGAGAAGCAAAGGGAAAAGTTTGTTATTCCACGAATAAGCGACGTTGAGCAATGTGAACGACCTTCAAAATCCGCCACGTGTTAGAACAAGAGAGGTAACATTGATTTGCTTCCGGCTGAAAAACAGACTGGGATCAAACCTGGAAAAAAGGTCTCAAACGCTACGAAGAAAAAGAAAAAGCCAGCTCCAAGCGAGGTAACATTGATCTGATTTTGATTAGGGAAACATTCATTTGTGTATTTTGCTAATATAAGATTTATTTTCTCTTTTGTTGTTGAACCTTTTAGACGATGGATCAATGATTCAGTCAAGCTACAGCCTTTATAATGCACAGGATATAAATGATCCTGGAGAGGATTATAGGAGTTTTAGTTTTTTTAACATAAATTTTCATTCATATATGAGCAAATTTTGGTTCATTGAAGTTATAGGAAGGTTGATTTCTGACTGGTGTTAGTCTTTATTGAATAGTCACTTTTTTATTTTTCATATTAAATTACTGAAATTCTTTATTGAATAGTCACTTTTTAGTTTATTAAATAGTCACTTTATTTTGTTATGTCAAAGGGTTCAGGTATTTCTGAAATTGAATATTGATATATACATTTTTTTTCAAATTAGCTCTCTACTATAGTGATATATGCACTTTTTTGGTTCATCCAGTGTATTAATTTTGGTTCATTTGTATTTTGGGGGCTCTTAACGTTTGATAAGTACCCTGAATCCATTCATTGTGAACCTAGAAAGAAACAGCAGCCATAGAGTTCCAACAGATATATACATTAACATTATATTTTCTATTAACATTAGATTTCCAATAAAATTTACATTAATATTCACATATATACATTAAAGAAGCAGTGTTTGCCTTTTTAAATAAGTTAAATAAAATATTGTTAATTACAACCAGTCAAAAAAAGTATATCCTATTTACTATATATGTCTCTAGATATGAATTTACAAAAAGGGCTAGAGAAGGCAGCTGATGGCTGTGGGAGTCTTATGGCTTCAGAATCCCGAATCACTTGTTCTCTAATTTTGTTCATTTTGTCCAAGAGAATGTTTGGACCATATTCACGCCTGAAGGGATCAATTTCTTCCTACAATTCAATTGAAAGGAATTAGTTACATAAGAAATGAATCCCAACCGAAATAAGAAGTGAAACGAATTTCATTAATTTAGAAATTACTTACTTGTGTCTAGTTTTTATATTGATACCTCTTCCCTTTTTTTGTCTTTCAGGGATCAATTGTTTCGAGCCATTTCATGACGTATATCCCGCAATCATAGCTAAGCAAGAAATAAGTAAAATATGATTAATAGTATACAAAATAAAAACACATTAAAAATAGTAGTATAGCAGAGAAAGATTTTTACTTTGTTCGTTGTCCATTGAGCCTGATATACTCTGCTTTTAATCCCTCTCCGTCCTCCATTAAGGGTTCTGTCTCAGCATAAACCACTACAAAAAAAAGACCTATGGTCACGGTAAAAAACCGTGAACATAGCTAGTAAAAAGGGTGACCATAGATCTATGGTCACGGTTTTTCAATTTTCAAATTCTGACACTTTAGGCTACGTTTTTTTACCGTGACCATAGGTTAATCTATGGTCACACGTAAAAACCATGACCATAGCCTTATCTATGGTCACAGTTTTCATCGTGACCATAGCCTCTATGGTCACCCCTCCTTAAAACCGTGACCATAGCTTTATCTATGGTCACGGTTTTCGCCGTGACCATAGACTCTATAGTCACCCCTCCTTAAAATCGTGACCATAGCCTTATCTATGGTCACGGTTTTCGCCGTGACCATAGCTCTATGGTCACCCATCCTTAAACCGTGATCATAGCCTTATCTATGGTCACCCCTCCTTAAAACCGTGACCATAGCTTTATCTATGGTCACGGTTTTTGTCATGACCATGGCCTCTATCGTCACCCCTCCTTAAAATCTTGACCATAGACTTATCTATGGTCATGGTTTTTGCCGTGACCATAACCTCTATGGTCACCCCTCCTTAAAACCATGACCATAGCCTTATCTATGGTCACGGTTTTCGCCGTGACCATAGCCTCTATGGTCACTCCTCCTTAAAACCGTGACCATAGCCTTATCTATGGTCACGGTTTTCGCCGTGACCATAACTCTATGGTCACCTCTCCTTAAAACCGTGATCATAGCTTATCTATGGTCACTCTATTTTAAAAACCGTGACCATAGCCTACTCTATTTTATGAGATTTGTTTTTTTAAAGCATAATCGCATCCCAAATTTATGATAATCACAAAATAAATCTAAAAATGAGAAATTCAAAAAATCTAAGATAATAAAATTTATATTATAAGCTGGATATATTTTTATTCATTATATGTAATACTGGGTAATGTCTATTTACAAAAAAATACATAACACATCAAAATATTACATTTAGATAACTAAATTATATATATATTGCTATGGAAAGTATTTTCTTCATATCATCCCCACTGTGTTTAGCACATCCCTCAATTAGCCTCAAAACAAAATTTGGAATCCTCACTGTGTTCGGCATATCCAATGCTTTCTGATGAAAAGCAACCCTGCATCATAACCTCTGAATATCTTCCATGCCAGGAGGGAGAATAGACTTCAAAAATGTATATCATTCTCAAGTTAACTCTAGCAACTTAGACAACCATACAAATGCAAAACAAAAAAAGTAAGTGGCGGTACCTAGGAAGCTTTAAGCTCAACAAAAATAGAAGAACACATGATTCTTTGGCAATGAAGGTTTTCAGCAAAGGTAAAATACTTAAAAAATTGCATCCCCTCTACTGCACATATATTAACTTATTTCAACTTCTTTAGTTTGCATAAGAGTGATGCTAAAGTACGTATATGTATTTAAGTCCATGACGGGTATAGAAGTTAGCAATAAGCACAAGAGACAATATGATGCCAAACAAGATTCTACACTCTTAAGTACTACATACAGCAAACAAAGATGAAATAATCTACTGACTATATATATGGCACTAATAACCACAAGTAAAAGAAGACAAAGATGTCCTAAAGTATAATAAGCACAGAATCCACAAGACCACAACAATGGCTTTAATTAACAATTTCAGAATAATGTAATATGTAATACCTGCAAAGCCCCACCATTTGTAATAATTAATCCGATAACCTTTGATTGCTTTAGCTTTGGTAAAATTTGATCCAGGTAAAAATTTGGAGAAGCAAAACTTGTAGTCTTAAATGAAGGAATTTCATTTTTTCTTCTTTTTTCCATAAGACCTTCTGGCAAAACTTAGATTGCTTTAGGCTATGAACTGATCAACATTGTAGATATAGGAAAAGCTATTGAACTTAGGGGTGTGCAAAAAAACTGGTTTCACTGAACTGAATTGAAACTGAACTGAAACTGTTTTAAATAAACCAGTTTTTTTAAATAAAAAACTAAACTGAAACCATAGTTTGTATGAAAAACCAGTTTATTAAAAACCAGTTTTTATGGTTCAATTTAGTTTTAAACCAAATTAAAACTGGTTTTATTTAAACTCCAAAATTAATTTTCCATACTTTTTTTTTCTCTTTCTCCCTTCTCTCTCTCTCTCTCTCTCTCTCTCTCTCTCTCTCTCTCTCTCTCTCTCTCTCTCTCTCTCTCTCTCTCTCTCTCTCTCTCTCTCTCTCTCTCTCTCTCTCTCTCTCTCTCTCTCTCTCTCTCTCTCTCTCTCTCTCTCTCTCTCTCTCTCTCTCTCTCTCTCTCTCTCTCTCTCTCTCTCTCTCTCTCTCTCTCTCTCTCTCTCTCTCTCTCTCTCTCTCTCTCTCTCTCTCTCTCTCTCTCTCTCTCTCTCTCTCTCTCTCTCTCTCTCTCTCTCTCTCTCTCTCTCTCTCTCTCTCTCTCTCTCTCTCTCTCTCTCTCTCTCTCTCTCTCTCTCTCTCTCTCTCTCTCTCTCTCTCTCTCTCTCTCTCTCTCTCTCTCTCTCTCTCTCTCTCTCTCTCTCTCTCTCTCTCTCTCTCTCTCTCTCTCTCTCTCTCTCTCTCTCTCTCTCTCTCTCTCTCTCTCTCTCTCTCTCTCTCTCTCTCTCTCTCTCTCTCTCTCTCTCTCTCTCTCTCTCTCTCTCTCTCTCTCTCTCTCTCTCTCTCTCTCTCTCTCTCTCTCTCTCTCTCTCTCTCTCTCTCTCTCTCTCTCTCTCTCTCTCTCTCTCTCTCTCTCTCTCTCTCTCTCTCTCTCTCTCTCTCTCTCTCTCTCTCTCTCTCTCTCTCTCTCTCTCTCTCTCTCTCTCTCTCTCTCTCTCTCTCTCTCTCTCTCTCTCTCTCTCTCTCTCTCTCTCTCTCTCTCTCTCTCTCTCTCTCTCTCTCTCTCTCTCTCTCTCTCTCTCTCTCTCTCTCTCTCTCTCTCTCTCTCTCTCTCTTTCTCTTTTTTCTCTTTCCCCTTTTGTTTCTCTCCTCTCCGTCCTCTCTCCCCCACCCCTTTCTCTTCCTCTTTCTCTCTCTCTCTCTCATTTTTTCTCTTTTTTCTTTCTCTCTCCTATTCCTCTCTCTCTCCTTTCCTTTTTCTCTCTCCTTTTCTCTCGCTCTCCTTCCCTTCTTTCTCTCTTATTTTCTCTCTCTTTCTTCTCCTTTCTCTCTCTCTTTATTCTCTTTCTCTCTTTTCTTTCTCTCTTTTCTCTTTCTCTCTCAGTATTTTCTCACTCTATATCCCTCTTCTCTTTCTCCTCCTCTTTTCTCCAAAATAAGAGAGAGAAAGAGAGAGAGATAGAAAAGAAAAAAAGAGAGGAGGAAGAAAGATAGGAAAAGAGGAGTGAGAGAAGGAGGAGGAGGAGAGAGAGAAAGAGAGGGAGAGAAATTGAGAGACAGAGAGGAGAGAGGGAGAAATAGAAAGAGAGAGAAAGGGGAGAGAGAGGGAGAGAAAGATAGAGAGAGGGATAGGGGAGAGAGAGAGAGAGAGAGAGAGAGAGAGAGAGAGAGAGAGAGAAGGGAGGGAGGGGGGGAAAAGGGAGAGAGAAAGAAAGGGGAGGGGAAGAAAGAGGGGCAGGGGCAGGGAGAGAGAGAGAGAAAGGAGGGGGGAGAGATGGAGATAAAGAGAGAGGGAGAGAGAGAAAAAGAAAAGGCAGAGAGAGAGAGGAAGACAAAGAGAGGGAGGGGGAGAAAGAAGGGGAGCGAGAGAGAAGAGAGAGAGAGAGAGAGAGAGAGAGAGAGAGAGAGAGAAGGGAGAGAGGACGGGGAGAGAGAGGGAGAGAGGACGGAGAGAGAGAAGGAGAGAGAGAGAAGGGGAGAGGAAAGGGGGAGAGAGAGGGGAGAGGGGAGAGAGAGAGAGAGTGGGGAGAGAGAGGGGAGTGTGAAAACTAGTTTTAGCCTATAAACCAGTTTAAACATGTTTTTTTAATTAAAACCAGTTTTATTTTTATGAACTAGTTTAAACTGGTGCACTGTATTATAAACTGGTTTAGAACTAGTTTCATATGTGACAAAGCAGTTTGGTTCAGTTTCTAAACCATTTAAAATGGTTTAGTGCAGTTTCAGTTCAATTCATAGAAAAACTGAACCATGCACACCCCTAATTGAACTTAGAGCTGAAAAAAATAGTAAGAAAACATAAATTGTGTATATGAATATATTATTAAGAAAATATTAATATATAAATCCCAACGGCATGGTAATGAATGCAGATACTTAGCCACATATACCTAATTCCTTTTGAGCGAGTACTTTCTTGAATTTCAGGAATTATGAGAGTTGCATTTAAAAACCTAGCAACAGCAACCAGATCACAAATCTACAAAACCAAGAAAAATGTCCATGGTAGAAATGATCAATTAATCTACTCTTCATTAACAACAAGATCAATATTAACTATACACAATTAATTAATTAATCAATTTTCTGTAGCATATGAACATTATAGATCACAGAACAAATTAAAGCAAGTAAATTTAGAGAAGAGTGATGAGAATGAAGAGAAGAAGAGCAGCATAAAATTTTCCTTAAGGATTTTCATGAGAGGAAGATTTAACTTGGATTTTTTGGAATATTCAACAGAAAAATCAGTTAATAACACTAAGATTATATTCATAGAACTGCATAAATTGTAGAAGTATTGTATATGAACATGATTTATGATAAAGTATAATGGTGTTGTTTAACAAAGAGGCAAATATCATTGACAAATATCACCTAAATTAAGAACAAATCAAAACCAAATACAAGTAACAATTTGAAGTTTCAATAATCCTAAATTACTAATCAGAACAAGTAAAAAAAAAGTAACCTGGCGATGACAACGAGCGAAGAGCGGCAGAGCAGGGCTTTGAGGGCTTTGAAGGCTTTAAGGCTATCAAATTTAAAATTATCAGATTACACCTTAATAAAACCCTAATCTCAATTTGCTTTTTAGCTTAGGAATTTGGTACATTGTTGGGTGAAGGGGTTAGAGGAATAGGGAACAAACATACCTGAGCATGCAGCCAGCGACGGAATAGAGCAGCAGCTCCGACGGTGGTACGGACAGCCACGGCTCCCTCCGGTCACTACACAAACAGCGGCTGCGGCGAGGGAGCAACGGCGACTGGAGGCACGAACGGCGACAACTCCTCCCCTTGGGCCACTGGCCTACGTTCTCTTCTCTCTCTCTTCTTCAATGGCGATGCGACGGTGACACTGGATGACGACGGCGGCGATCTTGACGGCAGAGCGATGTGCGACGATCCCTCCAGCGGCAGCGTGGATTGCGGTGGCCCCCTCTCTCTCTCTCGCGTTTGGCTAGACGATGTTCCTCTCTCTCAACGTCTCCTCCCTCTCCTTCTCGGTTCTGACAACGACGACGGCGACGACGATATCCAGCCCCGCCGGCGCCGTCACCTCCCTCTTTTCTTCTCCCTACTCCCTCTCTTTCTCTTTTCTTCCTTTCTTCCTTCCATTCTTTCTTTCTTTCTTTCAAACTGTGGGTGGGGGTAAAGGGTAAGGGTGAGTGGATAAGTTTGCGAGGGTTAGTGTGTGATTTAAATTTTAGGGTTAAGAGTTGATAATTTTAATTAAACTAGGATATAGAATAATTTAAGATTTAATTTAATTTTTAAAAATTATTTTAAAAATATTATTGAATTAAAATTTTAATGTTTTAAAGTAAATCACATAAAATTTTTAATAAATTTTAAATATATAAAATATTTAAAATTATAAAAAATATATAAAAATCGTGACCATAGACCCTTTTAGTTCACCCTAAAAACCGTGACCATAGACCTCTTTAGGCCACCCCCAAAATCGTGACCATAGACCCCTTTTAAGTCACCCGCAAAACCGTGACCATAAACCCTTTTAGGTCACCCCCAAAACCGTGACCATAGACCCTTTTAGGTCACCCTTTCGAAAACCGTGATCATAGACCCCTTTAGGTCACCCCCCAAAACCGTGACCATAGATCTTTTTAGGTCACCCCCAAAAACCGTGACCATAGACCCTTTTAGGTCACCTTTTTTTGAAAAATCATGACCATAGATATTTTTTGGTCATTGTAAAAAACCGTGACCATAGACCCCTTTTTGGTCACCCCTAAAACCGTGACCATAGACCCTTTTAGGTCACCCCAAAAAATTGTGATCATAGAGCCTTTTTGGTCACTCTTTTTTGAAAAACCATGACCATAAACCCCTTTAGGTCACCCCCCAAAACCATGACCATAGACCCCTTTAGGCTACCCTTTTTTAAAAAATCGTGACCATAGGTACTCTAGGGTCACCTTTTTTTAAAAAAGCGTGGCCATAGACCCAAAATGTTGTAGTGAACCCTCATCTGGGAGACTATTAATCCCTGAAAAGCATAGAAAAATTAAGGATAAAGTGAATGTAAATCACCAACTACAATGAACCGAACTCTGTTCATGGTCTGAATAAAACGTGATAAACATTCAATCAGCAAGAAAAATATTTTGTGCATGCAAAAGAACCCAAGTGAACACTTAAGGATGAAGTGAATGTGAATCAACAACTACAATGAACCGAATTCTGTTCATGTTTGAATAAAACGTGATAAACATTCAATCAACAAGGGAAACATTTCTGCATGTAAAAGAACTCAATTGAACACTTAAGTATGAACTGAATATAAATCACCAACTCTAATGAACCGAATTCTACTTATGTTTGAATTACAAAAAAACATGTATGATTTAAATAACTTACAACAAATTTTTTCAGTTTAATTCTCAAGTCAGATATTTGATCTTTCTTCTTGTTGACAGGGTCAAGCACATAGAAAGCCTTCTTCTGGACATCGGCAATCCACAACCACCAGTGTCTTCCGTTGCAAATCAGCACAAACAGCTGAAGTTTGGAAAAATGATAGAATATTTCATTCCAAATAGCAAACAACAGAATTATCAAAGAAGTTTTAGAAATCACAACTTACAAATGGATGCGATGCCATTTTTTTTGTCAAGAAAACGGTGGTAGTGTGCATATTAATTGACATCCATCCGGTAGGCCTTGTTGGTATGTGGATCAATGTAATTCTCGCCATGGGTACCCAACATAAACATTTGCAAAATGAACCTTAGTTAAATCACAAATGAACCAAATTATTTATCAAAACCAGTAAATTACTCAGGGAATAAAAAATTTGGCTTACCACAATTTCCGTCGGTACACAGTATATTTCTTCCTGAAACTGGTGACATTTTCTGTCATTGAGAATCATACATTGTGCATTGACCACCTACAGGAAGAAAATTTATGAGATATACAATATAAGAGTCTTTAGAAAAATCATTAATGTTAAGACAATAGGCAAAGAATTTAATGTGTTATCTACATCTTCTCCGGGCCTTAGAGACAAGAAATGATGTCTAAGCCCCTCCAAATATGCTTCATGGTTAAAGATGAATATGGTGTCACATTCGTTGGTGCTATCTTTCGTTTCCTTTCCATGTGTCATCAAATGATAACACTTTTCCTTCAACTCCTTCGTGATTTCTTTCTCTTTCTCCAGATTTTTGTACCCTTCAGCAGCTGTGAAACTCGGCTCAGAACTGGTTTTCCCAGCAAATTTCAATGCCGTCGCAACCCTAGCATCTATCATCGCCTTTGCCAGGATTTCAAGCTGTGTCACTGTTAGCTAAAAGGTCGGGGGAGTTGGTTGAGATGTTGGAGGACTTATACCAAGATCGAAGGAAGGTGCATTATCTTCCCATAAAGACAGACGAGCAACATTGCAAGACGATAGAGAAAAGTTTTAAGTAATAATGAAAAAGCAATATCATATAACACGAAAGCTAATAAAAAATTATATTAATTAAAACTTACACATTCAATGGAGGTTCTGGCTCTGTCTTCCTCAGGGAAGATCCCTCGTCGGCCTGCTTTTCGGGTTCTGGAGGGCAGCTATAACAAACAAAAGAGAGTAATTGATTTCGAGATTCAAAGGGACCACAAGTAAACCATGTAATCAACTGAAATTATCCATATTTGAACAAGCAGAAAACTTATAAATCAGGATGTGCTTCTTCTTCCAATTTCCCTGCCACCGGAGCTTCTTGGAATGGTTGTTGTTGTTTTTTGGAAGGGCTGCTGCATTAAATAGAAAAGAGTTCAATAATGACCCAGAATTATTATCCTATACCATTAATACTAATAAAACGAATTCTAATTACAACTTAAAGGAACAATGAAAAAGCAATATCATATAACATGAAAGCTAACAAAAAATGATATTAATTAAAAGTTACACATTCAACGGAGGTTCTGGCTCTGACTTCGTCGGAGAAGATTCCTCGCCAGCCTGCTTTTCGAGTTTCGAAGGGTAGCTGTAACAAACACAAAAGAGTCCAATATAAGAACACAAGGAATTGATTTCTGGATTCAAATGATCCACAAGTAAAGCATGTAATGAACCAAAATTATCCAGTTTTAAACAAGTAATAAAACTTACACATCGACAGGTACTTCTTGTTCTGATTGCCTTGCTGGTGCTTCTTCGCATGGTTGCTATTGCAGTAAACAGAAAAGAGTTCAATAATGACCCCAAATTATTATCCTATAACATTAAAACTAATAAAAAGAAATTTATGTTCTACTTACTCATTAACAGAAGCTTCTTGTGTTTGACTTTCGAAAGGGACATAGGTAAATGGATCTTTTATTAGCTCTTCCTTAAGAGAACTCATAAGAGACACCGCAATAGAAAATCTAAGGAATGTAACAAGGAAGAAGTTAATGTTGAATGATTAGAATAGGTACCGAGAAACTGAAATCAGCACATTGAAAAACTCACATATCCAAAGCTTGAGAACGAGTTTCTTCTCGAACCTCAATGATTTGTAGTTGAGGATCAGGTGTAGTGCGACTGACATTCAAACACAAATTCCGTGTTATTAATTAAACAAAAATTATTACCTAAATCTAAAAGACCAATATAAATATTTCAACTTACATAGGTGGAGTTTGTAAACTCTATTTTTGATGGATTTTCTTTCTTCTAAAAACTTTTACCGAGATTTCCAGGGTATTTTTCCTAATAAAAAAGATACCAAATTAAAATCAGCAACCAAGATTAAAAGAAGAGGTCTAGAAACACATCAAATTCATTTTTGGAATCCAATGTACCAAATTTAAACCAAGAAATGAATGAATTTACCTGGTATTAGCTGGGGCATTTACTGACGATGTGGAGCTCATCTGAGTCTGTAACAGAGGTTTGTTGCCCAAAGTTACAGTCGGCAGTCCAAGCAAAATAATAAATATTACTTAGTAAATCCAGAGTAATTGGAAGAGGTTTTAGGAAAAGTTAGCAAACAAAGAAAAAGAAAGAAACTGAATCTTACGTCTCGGATAAATCATTTCGTACCTCTGTCAAGTCAAAGCCATCCGGAGCAACGTTTGTTTTTTTAGCACCATCATTTCTTCTCTTTGCTCTCCTTTTTTTTGAACAGCTACAATGCCTTTCTTCTTCTTTCGGCAGCGCTGACCCTTGCTCGTTCACTTCTGAAAGTTCATAAAATAAGTATCAATAAACCTAAAATAAAAGTATCAATTAACCCAAAATATGATTTTAGAAACTTACTTCCTTTCAGATTTAGTTTTGCTTTCTGAATCAGTCAGAACAAGCTTACTTGATTTGGTTTTTTTTTTTGCATCCCTCTCCGGTTGTTTTCTTTTTATTGTCAAGTTTTTTCGATTTCTTTTTCTCTGCAACACATACAAACACATCAAATTTATACTAGAGAACAATATCACAACTGTAATTTACTTAACAAGCACACACAAATAATTTTTAGCAAAGAAAAATAAAACAAAACCAGATGAACATTATACAATCATAGAAATGAACCAAAAATTATCAATTTCCAAACTTACTGGTTTTCAGACTCGCTTGTGCTCTCCGAATCTGTCGGAACAGGCTTCCTTTTTTGCTTTCTTTTTTAACCACCTTCTGTGGTTGTTTTCTTTTTTTTGTCCCTGTTTTTTCAATTTCTTCTTCTTCTCTGCGATACATAAGAACAAGCGCATAAGAACAATTTTCACCAAACACAAGCAAAACTAAACCAAATGAACATCAAACTTACTGGTTTTCGGATTCACTTGTGCTTTCTGAATCCGTGGGATTGCTTTTAGATTCACTTGTTATTTTAGAATCCATCGAAACAATCTTTTGTTTTTTCACCAGCCTCTGTTGTCTTATTCTTTTGGTCGGCGGTATTTTCTCGGATTCAGATTCGGATTCGAAAAAACTATCTTCTTCCAAAGAAGAATCTAGAACAACAATTTGGTTTTCTTCTTTCTTCTACTTTCCCTTCTCTTTCCCCTTCAAAAAAGCTGGTTTCTTCTCCACCTTCTTTCTTTTTTTCTTTTCCTCATTTAATTGTGCTCTATACAGAAGTCCCTAAAACACAAGCTTATTTAGTTAGCAGAGTATTTTAGAAGCATCTAAACCGAAATTTCAAGAAATTTTTTTGTTTAATTTACCATTGTATCGGTTGCTTCCTTAGAAATCCAGTCGAGCATCCTCTTCCGTCGCCAGTGGGCCACCCCCGGTGGCCCGAGATCCTCAGGTGCATCCAAGCGAGGGAACTTGGATTCATGGAAATATACACACAACCAACAGAATGTTTCTTTCCCTTTCTCCTATTTTCAATCCCCTTCATCAAGAAGCTCAGGACATGAGTGGCCTAATCCCATTGTCAGATGTTATCCACACAAAGGGCAGGTGGCTTATGGATCGGGGAGACAATGCTTACTGTCGTCGACAGCAAGAAGCACTTCTGATGGAATACAACAAAAGTTCTCCAAAATTTCTACCAGTTTTCCTTCCCTTCAACACTCATATCGAGGACAGATTTTTATCAAAAATGTCAATGTAGCACATTTGAAGCCGTCAATTATCTGCTTGTCTGCCTTATTCAGTCTACCGTACTCAATTTTTTTAAGAAAATGATTCCCTACAATATTTTAACCAGTCAAATAGGCTCAGTTTTATTTTCTATACACAAATGAACCGAAAATATAGCAAGCAATGAACCGAAATAAACACAAGTTGGAAAGTGTATTACTACCGTGATTTATGCCCAGCGCAGCTGCTACCTTATCAGGTGTTATGGATATTTCCCATAGAGAGTGTACAGGTATCCATAATAGTCATCATAGCAAGCAATCAATTCTCTCAAGAGGCTGTGAGAGACGTTCATTTCCGGGACATGTGCCAGCATACCGAATCCCATTTCTTCAACAATATCTTTCTTTTCATGACTCATTGCCTTGAACACCCTCGCTATTGCCTTTGTCTGGCATCTGAGATCGTGAGTCTTCTACAAGGTTTCAAAACAGTATGTCATGATATATTTATAATACAAAATAGAGTTTATTTGAATGAAAGGGGATAAATATATTTAATGTGTACATATGCTTACATTATAGCGCGGCTTCTGCTTTCTTATCACCATCATCTTTTTCATTTTTGTTGTAAGCACAAAAAAATTTGGTCAATACTTCACTCAATACACCGACAAGCACAAGCATGCATATTTTAATCAAGTAAATCAAAATGGCCAAATCCACTGAACTGAACACATAATGTTTTGAATAAAACATGATAAACATTCAATCAGCAAGAAAAATATTTCTGCATGCAAAAGAACTCAACTGAACACACTAATAATCAAGTGAATCAAAATTATCAACTCCATTAAACTGAACACCATTGATGTTCTGAATAAAATGTGATAAACATTAAATTATCAAGAAAAATATTTCTGCATGCAAAAGATTTTAACCGAACACACTATCAATCAAGTGAATCAAAATTACCAACTCCACTTAACTGAACACCATTCATATTCTGAATAAAACGTGATAAACATTCAATCATCAAGAAAAGCATTTCTGCATGTAAAAGAATTCAACTGAACACACTAACAATCAAGTGAATCAAAATTACCAACTCCACTGAACTGAACACCATTCATGTTTTGAATAAAACGTGAAAAACATTCAATTATCAAGAAAAATATTTTTGCATGTAAAGGAATTCAACTGAACACACTAACAATCAAATGAATCAAAATAACCAACTCCACTGAACTGAACACCATTCATATTCTGAATAAAATGTGACAAACATTCAATCATCAAGAAAAATATTTTTGCATGCAAAAGGACTCAACTGAACACTTAACAACCAAATGAATGAAAATGACCAACTCCATTCATATCCTTCTAACCCTTTCTCTCTTTTAGCTTTTATTTCCTGAATAATTGGTTATATTGTTTAGTTTAGTTTAGTTGCATTTTAGTGTTGGTTAGGTATTCTTAGCAGAATAATGTGTTTTTGGAGTTTTAAAGTGTTTTGGAACTTGAAAACTTGTTTTGGAAGTCATGTTTAGTGCTTTGGAGGCATTAAAATTTTTGCAGAAACAGAGCTCTGTGCGTCCGCACAAACTTGTGCGCGCGCAGACTCCCCTTATTTTTCGTCATATGTGCATACGCATGGTGATAAACCCCAATTTTGTGGTTTATATTGTGTAGAATTGGGGAGTTTTTGTCAATATTTTTCACACTTATCCACAGGAATTACATGGTTTTGTGTTCCCTTCCTAATATTGCTCTATGATGGAAAACATGCTTCTTTTGCCTTAAAATTGCTATATTTTGATCCTCTTTTATTACCATTCGATGCCGTGACGTGTTTGTTGAGTGATTTCAGAATTTATAGGGCAAAAATGGCTTAGAAGAGAGAAAGAAAGCATGCACAAGAGGAAGGAACATGAAGATTTGGATTTTGGAAACTTCAGCATAGGCGCGCACGCGCACCTCGCCCGCACGCGTGGATGAGGACAGCCGAAAGCAGCACGCAAAGATGGACGCATCCGCGCAGATTAGGGAAATCCACACCGGCACGCACGTGTACAAGGCGCGCACGCGTGGATCACAAGATCAATCGGCGCGCACGCACGCATGGCGCGCACGCGCGACAAGCTGCACGTGACCTCATTAAAGGAAATCGTGCCTGGCGATTTCTGAGGCTCAAGAGGCCCAAATTCAAGCTGGTTTTGCATGGAAAAGACCCAAGGATGCTAGGGGGAAAGGGGGGATCAATCATTTTACACTTAGACACAATTTTTAGCTAGTTTTTTTATTTTTGTTCTTCTAGAGAGAGAAACCCTTGTTCCTCTCTAGATCTAGTTTGAATTGATCTTCCATTGTTGAATTCTGAATTGGATCTTGTTAATTACTAGTTTTGATTGCTTAATTTGAATTTCTTAGCATAATTTTGTTTAGATCTTGTGTTAGTTTATGATTTCTATTCATTTGTCACTTTATACCCATTTCATGAATCTTGTGAATCTTGAATTGCTAATGTTACATTGATGATTTTCATGGTTAGTTATGTTGTTTGAGTGATTGTATGGTGATAATTGTTAGTGGGTACTTGCTAATTTCAATTTAATTGCAATTTGAATATGTCTTTTAGTAATGCTTACCATGTGTTTGATGAAATGTTTCCTTTGATTATGAAGTAGTTCTCTTTACTCTTGGCCTAGGATAAGGGAATTGGGTAAACTTGAGTCATTGGGTCTAATGAATTTGATGATTTGGGAACTCTTAGTGGTCAATTTGATAGCCATTGACACTAGCCTACTACTAAGTTAATTAGTAGTTAGGTTGGACCTTATGGGTTGATGTTGACTAAACTATTTAACATACTTCAAGTATAGAAGTAGACTTAATGAGTTTGATTCCTCATACTTGTCAAGATATGGTTATTAGACAAGGATAGTGACCCAAATTCCCATGCTTAGCCAAGAGTTACTTTTATTATTCATATTTGAAAACCCAAAATTCCTAATTGCTTTGCCTTAGCTATAGTATTTGTTTAGTTTTAGAGTAGAATTATATTGGAAGTTATCTTATTAGTTTGGAATTGCTCACTTCTTGCTTTAGTTATTTGAATTAGTTTCTTACATTTCAAGATTACTTGCTTATTAAGATTCCTAGTTTACTTTCTTGCTCATGACTTGCAACCCCGGAATTCTAACCAATGTTGATGCACATGTTTGCCCATTCCTTGTGAGACGACCCGAGGTTTGAATACTTCGGTTATTTTATTGGGGTTGAACCTGTGACAACCAATTCCTTCTAAATTTGATACTCGCAAATTATTTGTCGGTTGAGGACTATACTTACAACGCGGAAAATCTTGTGAAATTCCTTATCGACGGTATCCGTGACCATCAAATTTTTGGCACCATTGTCGGGGAATGGTTGCAACATATGCCATGATATTGGTTATGTGAATATGTGAATATTGTAGATAGTTTACCTTCTTTCAATACTTAGCTATAGTTTAGATTTCTTTTGTATGTGTGCTATGACTCCCATGTTTGATGACTCGGTCTCAACCGAATTCTAGCTTAGCCGAGTTTGACCCTGAGATTGAAAAAACCTTGTTACACACTCGGCAAGCTAGACGGCGGTTGGATTATACGGCTAGTACTTCGGTCTCTCTTGAGGAACATACCGAATCACTAGACGGTACCGAGAGTGACTTGGAGTCCGCTACTTCCTATTCTTCTATTGGCACTACTAATACATCTTTGCATCCTACAGGTGAGCCACGACGGATCACTTTGCATGAGCAAGGAGCTCCGGATATCATACTTCAACCTTTGCAAGAAAGGTATCCCAACCTTGATCCAAACTTTGAGTTGAAGAGTAGCTTAACAAATCTACTTCCTAAATATCATGGGTTGCTGGGTCAAGACCCCATCCGACATCTAAGAGACTTTCAAGTTGCTTGTTCTACAGCTCGAAGGCATGGAGCCGATGAGTTGGCTATTATGGTTTTTGCCTTCCCTTTCTCTCTTGAAGGGCAAGCAAAGATGTGGTTTTATTCACAACCGAATGAGATTGTGACTAATTGGGATTTCTTGAGAAGAGAGTTTCTAGATAAATTCTTCCTACCAGAGAAGACCGACTACATCCGGAAGGAGATTTCGGATATAATGCAAAAGGACCAAGAGAGTTTGTATGAGTATTAGACTCGGTTCAAGAGGCTATTGGAATCTTGTCCACACCATGGATTGAACACTCACTTGCTCATTAGTTACTTCACCGGAGGTCTTTGTGCGGAAGATAGAAGATTGCTCACCGCTTCTAGTGGCGGTTCCCTTTCAAAAAACAAGACGGATAGAGAAGCTTGGAAATTGATAAATGATGTTGCCGAGGCTACACAACATGTAAGGGTGAGAAGTAATCCTCTCAAGGGTGTGGTAGAACCATCCCCTTCCGAAGCAAGGTTGACTAAAGCACTTGGGGACATGACCACCATCCTCACGCAAATACAAAAAGATCAAAAGGAATACTACTCCATCCAAGCCATCCAAGCCCTACCTCAAGTTGCTCAACTTGAAGGCCCTCCTAGAATTTGTGGTTTGTGCTCTAGCACCACACATTACACCAATCAATGCCATCAAATTCAAGAGGAGCATGCCCTTGTCGTGGCCAATGTGAATTATAACAACCGTCCACCTTATTCTTTTCAAGGCCAAAACAACTACTCTCATGGTAGTAATCAAAATCAAGGGTGGAGGGATAATGCACAAGGGAGCAATCAAAACCAAAGATAGAATAACTCTTCTTCTCATTACAACAACAACCAATCTTCATCTCAATACCACCACAACAACAACAACCACCAAGCTAACCAAAATCACCACAACCAAAACTAAAACAACTACACCAAATACCAAGCACCACACCATAGACAACAATCCAACCAATCCTCTTCATCTTCCACCAATCAATTTGATGAGCTTAGAGCCACTATGAAGAAACGGGACGAGAGCTACAAGGCTCAATTCGATACCATGGGCGCTCAATTGGCCAATCTTACCGACATGATTTCGAAGATGTCCACGTCCTCCTCCAACAACACCAACGAACCCTCAAGCTCTTCTAGCCTTCCTTCCCAACTCCAACCAAATTCCAAGGGCGGTCTCAACGCCATCACTCTACGGTCGGGGACTACATTAGAGGAGATACCTCCTAGGGTCATGGAGGACATCCATAAAGAAGAAGTGGTCGTTGAAGCTCTACATGAAGAGGAGGAGGTAGACAAAAGGCATGATGAAGAAGGAGTAAGCCTTAAGGAACCCAAGAGGAAAGCTATAGTGGATGAGTCCATTCCTATCCCATTCCCTTCATTGGTGAAGAAAGCAAAGAAGACCCCGGAATTTGATTTGAACATGCTTCAAGTGTTCAAGAAAATTGAGGTAACCATACCACTTCTTGATGCTATCCAACAAATTCCGAAGTATGCAAAATTTTTGAAAGACCTGTGTACACACAAGGATAGGATAGGAGAGTTGGAGACATTATCCTTGGAAAGTTCGATTTCTTCCTTGATGGAGCCTATTCCAAAGAAATGTGGTGACCCTGGACCTTGTTTGGTGTCTTGTTGTATTGGCAGGCACACTTTTCATGACTATATGTGTGACCTAGGAGCTTGCGTAAGCATCATGCTACTTTCTATCTTTGTGCGGTTGAATTTAGCTCTATTAAAGAAGTCGGCGGTGAAGTTTGTCTTAGCCGATAAAAGTGTGATCACGGTGATGGGAATAGCAGAAGATGTACTTGTGGCAGTCAAGGACTTGGTCTTTCCGGTTGACTTTTACATCCTTGAAATGCCTCCAACAGAAAATAGAAGTTCATCCTCCGTTCTACTTGGTAGACCCTTCCTTAAGACCTCTAAATTCAAGTAAGATGCCTTCACCAGCACATATTCCTTTGAGGTTAGAGACAAGACTATCAAGTTCAATTTGGAAGAAGCCATAAAGCATCCTCCCGAAGAGCATTCCATTCTCCGATGTGATGTAATCGATGAAGTGGTAGTAGAAGTGCGAAAAGAAGACTACAACAAGTTATGCTACCCTATTGTTGAAGAGACGGATGACCAAGAGGATGAACAAGAGAAAATTGTTGAAAGTGAACTCTGTGAGCTTGATGAAAAGGAACCTCAACTTGAGGGAA
>NC_029789.2:111862030-111871311 GCF_000816755.2 Arachis ipaensis
ATTGACCTTCGCAAGTGCATGCATCGTATATTTCTCCAAGAGGGAGCTAGGCCGGTTAGGCAACCGCAAAGGAGGCTCAACCCGACCATCCTTGATGTGGTAAAGAAGGAGGTCACTACGCTACTTGATGCAGGTATCATATACCCAATTTTTTACAGTGAGTGGGTGAGCTCGGTCCAGGTTGTTCCCAAGAAATCGGGCATCACTGCAGTTAAAAAGGATGATGGTGAAGTGGTCACCAAGAGAGTACAAAATGCATGGCGAGTGTGCATCGATTATAGAAGGTTGAATGCCGCTACAAGGAAGGACCACTACCCTTTGCCCTTTATCGATCAGATGTTGGACCGTTTAGCGGGTAAATCCCATTATTGCTTTCTTGATGGATTCATTGGTTACTTCCAGATTCACATTGCTCCTGAAGATCAGGAAAAGACCACATTCACTTGCCCTTTTGGTACCTTTGCCTACAAAAGGATGCCATTTGGACTATGTAATGCACCTGCTACTTTTCAGCGGTGTATGACCAGTGTCTTTTCCGATCTAATGGAGAATTGTCTGGAAGTCTTTTTGGATAACTTCAGTGTTTATGGAACTTCATTTGATTGTTGCTTAGAGAACTTGGCCAAGATCTTAGCTAGATGTGTTGGCCAAGATCTTAGCTCGATGTTATCACCACTTTACCTCACCCCTCATCTGTGAGGGAGGTCCGCTTGTTTTTGGGACATGCAGGATTCTACAGGCGCTTTATCAAAGATTTCAGCAAAATTGCTTTGCCATTGTCGCGCCTACTCCAAAAGGATGTGGACTTTGAGTTTGACAGTGCATGTGTGAAAGCGTTTGAAGAGTTAAGGAGAGTTCTCACCACGACACCGATTGTGCGAGGCCCCAACTGGACGCTGCCATTCGAGATAATGTGCGATGCGTCAAACCATGCTGTAGGTGCCGCGCTTGCACAGCGCGATAGTAAACTCCCTTATGTCATTGCTTACTCTTCTAAAACACTGGATGCAGCACAATCTAACTATACCACTACAGAAAAGGAACTTCTAGATATTGTTCATGCTTTAGATAAATTCAGATCTTATTTGCTAGGGTCCAAGATAGTGGTATACACGGATGATGCAGCTTTAAAGTACTTATTGACAAAGAATGAGTCAAAAGCTACACTCATACGTTGGATCTTGCTTTTGCAAGAATTTGACATTGAGATTAGGGACCGGAGTGGGTCTCAAAATTTAGTTGCAGATCATTTAAGCTGCCTTGAGAATTTGAAATTTGACCCATTCCCGATCAATGACTCATTCCCATTGGATAGTTTGCATGCTGTATCGGATAGCTTCCCTTGGTTTGCCCCAATGGCGAACTACTTGGTTGCGAAAATCTTCCCTCCCAACTTTTCTAAAAACCAAAGGGACAAGTTGAGGAGTGACTCTAAATACTACGTTTGAGATGACCCTCACTTGTGGAAGAGGGGAGTGGACCAAGTAATTCGAAGATGTGTGCCAAAATCTGAAATTCAACCTATTCTTGAAGCTTGCCACTCGTCCGAATGTGATGGCCACTTTGGCCCACAAAAGACAACTAAAAAGGTGTTGGATTGTAGATTCTGGTGGCCAACCTTATTCAAGGATGCTAACCGGTTCTGTGTGTCTTGCCATCAGTGTCAGAAGTCAGGAAACACGTCCCAAAGGGATGAGATGCCGCAACAACCTATATTGTTCTATGAGATATTTGATGTATGGGCATTGACTTTATGGGACCATTTCCCAACTCAAGTGGGTATCTATATATTCTGTTAGCGGTTGACTACGTGTCAAAGTGGGTAGAAACAATACCTACCCGCCTTGACGATGCCAATACCGTCATTTCCTTCATTAGAAATCACATTGTATGCCGTTATGGGTCGCCACGAGCAATCGTGAGCGACCAAGGATCTCACTTTTGTAACAGAAAAGTAGAGGCACTGCTCAAGCGCTATGGGGTATTGCATAAGGTTGCCACTGCTTATCACCCACAAACCAACAGACAAGCAGAAGTGTCCAACTGGGAGATTAAGAGAATCTTGGAGAAAGTGGTCAATCCACAAAGGAAGGATTGGAGCCTCCGGTTAGGAGATGCACTATGGGCATATAGGACGGCCTACAAGACTCCGTTAGGGATGAGTCCCTTCTGGATTGTCTATGGTAAGGCATGCCACCTTCCGGTGGAAATTGAGCATAAAGCCTATTGGGCGGTAAAGCAGTGTAACATGGATTTCACCAAGGCGGGTGTGGCCAGGAAATTACAACTAGAGGAGCTCGAGTGCTTGAGGAGCGAAGCGTATGAGAATGCCCGGATTTACAAGGAAAATACTAAAGCATTTCATGATCATCACATCCGGAAGAAGGATTTTCAAGAAGGTGATGAGGTTCTTCTCTACAACTCGAGGCTTAGATTCATAACTGGCAAGCTCCGTTCTAGATGGGAAGGACCCTTCAAGGTGAAGGAGATAAAGCCCTATGGAGTAGTGAAATTGTTTGATCCTAAAAGTGAAGTAACTTTCAAGGTGAATGGACATAGAGTGAAGAAGTACCACGGCTACAAGCTCCCAAAGGAGCTAGAGGTGTTCCTACTAACGGATGCACCTAGAGGAGGAGAAGCTTAAGCGACTACGCGTCCAACTTAAGGACGTTAAAGAAAAGTGCTTGGTGGGAGGCACCCCACCGTGGTAAGATCTTCCTTGTGTATACCGTCTTCTTTTTAGCTTTAAATTCTTGTGAATTTTGTGACTTCTTGATGTTGTTGATTGCTTAGGAATGCTAGTTTTATTGTTCTTGTTGGATAACGAGGATATTTAGATAGATTTCATCATTTTGGTATGAATGAATTGTTGAAGTAGAGAGAATGCTATGTTTTGAATAGTGCATGAATTTGTGAGTGTTTTCTTGACTACTAGCTTAAACACCTGCCAAGAATATCTTAGGATAGCCCTTTCTATGTTGTTTAAAAAAAAGAGAGGGAAAAGGGCATCCGCGTGCGAGCGCACTGTGCGCGCGCGCGCCGGTGGTGCATTTCTTACACCTGGGCCAAACACCCGAGAGTCATGCCCACTCTGTGTCCATTTTGTACTAGGCACCCACGCGCCAGTGTGCATGTCGCCTGCGCACCCCTTGCAACTTGGCCATCGACGCACAAGCGCACTGTGCGCGCACGCCGATGGTGTAATATGAACTCTATGGTACAAAAACCAGAGAGTTGTACCATACTTGTGCCTAGTCTGTGCCCACACCGATGCGCCCGCGCACTGCGCGCGTCCACGTCGGTAGCCAACCCCATCAGGCACGTGTCCGCGTACTGTGCGCATCCGCACACCTATGCTACATGCCAACTCTGGTACAAGAAAACAGAGAGTTAGGCCTACTTTGTGTCAATTCTGTGCCAGGGGCCCAACTGTATTCACGCGTACGCGCCAATGACGCGTGCGCGTCCCTCGCTCCACCTTCACCGACGCGCTAACGCACAGTGCGCGCGCGCATCGGTCGCACGAACCAGTTTTAAAGCTGGCGCGCCCTGTTCTGTCCCTCTCCCACCCTCTTTCTTATTTCTTTCTTCTTCCTTCTCCATTACCTCTCTTCTCTTCTTTCTCTTCCACAATCCACCACCACCGTCTCTGGCTACTTATCGGCGACCACCACCACTTCCGGTGTCCCTACATCTCTTCTATCTCTTTCTCATTTTCACAACAAGAAAATTCTACCTTGATTCTTTTACACTTCTCAAGGTTTTACTTCTTCTATATCTCTTCCCTTACTTTCTTTGCATATCCTCCTTTTCTAGTTAGATGTTTCTTGTTGATTCGCTTATTTTCTCTTTTAGTTGTATGTTTATACTACTTACTTTTTGTTTGTTTACTTTTTTCCTTCTTCTTGCTTTTCCATAGATGTTGAATTTGAGTTTTCATTTGCTTTAATAGATCTTCTTAATTGTTTTTCATTATCTTTGTCAGTAAGTAATGTTGTGTGATGATTGATATTTCATTTTGAGCTTCTAATTGGTTGAATATCTCATACTTGCTCATTGCTTGATAACTGCATGCCAAGTGTTCGAAGAAATGCGCGAATGCCATTTTGGTTTATTTTAATCATGTACCTTCAATTTGGTACTTCCTCTTCATTCACTTGCTCTCTTCAAAGTGCATTGAGTTCACTCAGCTTATTACTTGCTAATTAGATACTCATTGAACATGACTTGCTCTTTGTTATGGATGCTTGAGATTATTCTTCTCATGCTATATTGCATGCTTTACTCCCTCTTGCATCCCATGCCAAGTGTTGTGACCCATGTCTCTATGATTACTTTGTTGCAATATTTCTTTTGGGCACTATCTTTCACTTGCATGTTTTGTTGAGATGATCCTTTGGGTTTAATGCTTTCCTTCTTTCCCTTCCATTTTTAGGATGGCCACCAAGAAAGGCAAGGAGAAAGCTTCAAGGAAACCAGCCACAAAGAGGGCACTCCAAAAGTCAAACTCTAAGGCGCACTCTTCACTAGGACCCCTATTTAAGAAGGCGAAGGCACCCGCTCCTATTGATGAAATAGAGAAGAACAAACCCGCAAGGGATTCTTCAAGGTTCCCCAACCGCTTCTGTGAACTTGTGTTCCCCGCCATGGTTGAGAGGAACTATCATGCCGAGCATCTACTTGCCCCGCCTGACAAGTTGGTTCCTTGTATTCTACCCCGCATTGAATGGCGAGGATGAGAGTTTCTTCTAAGAAAACCACAAGAGGTCAACCTCTCATGGGTGGTAGAATTCTACACTAACTACCATCTTCCCTCTCTTCAATCAGTATACGTGTGCCGGAAGCAAGTCTCAGTTTCAGAAGAGGCTATTCAGCATGTGCTTAATGTCTTACCAGTACCAAGTGACATGGATGGCTACCAAGAGGTCTTACATCAGCGAGAAAAGTTTGGATTTGATTGGGACTCGATCCTCCGAGTCATTGCTGAACCAGAGACATTTTGGACCCATGGTCGACTTCGGATGAGGCCCAAGTGCATTGACGCACGTTTCCTCACTGTAGAAGCTAGAGCTTGGGCCCAGATCCTATCCTGCTATGTGCTACCTAGCACCCACAAGTCATCCTTCACGGCGGATCTCGCTTTGCTTGTTTGGTGTGTTCTCACAGAAAGACCGGTGAACATTCCGCCTCTTGTTAAGCAAGCGATGGGTCAAGTCCACGCCCGTGGTAATTTGCCATTTCCAGCATTGGTATCTGATTTAGTTGCTGCTGCGGGTGTTCCTTGGGAAAACACAGACACGAAGGCTATAATTCCGGCTAAGGGCGATGTTGTCCCAAGCGGAAAATACTTACATCTTCCCATGAACAACCCAAGCCTTGACATAGCCCTCCCATCTACTATTCCTTCCACCTCATCGTCACCACCACCACAAAGATCCACCCATCAAAGGATAGAAGATCTACATCGGAAGATTGATAGATATGAGCGGCACAACCAACGCCGATACACGTACATCAAGAAGCTTCTGCGTTGTGTTACCCCTAGCATGGAGGAACCCGAAATATTCACATCCACCTCAAACCCAAGTGATGGGAGCTCTGATGAAGGGGATAGTGAAGGTTCTGATCCCGACCGTCCCTTGCGCATTATTGGTGGCACGGAGGACCATGCTAAATTCTAAGTGTGGGGAGGTCATTCGATCGATCTCCATGGGTAACAATCTCTTCCTTTCAATACCCATGGATTTATCTTTTGCTTAGTAGTTAGTACATTGCATGTGTAGTTAGTCTTGCTTGTAAATACTCCTTGTATGATAGTTAGTTCCTATAAAGTTACTTGGTCAAAATAATGACTTCTTCCCCAAGAAACTGTAATTTCGGGGTACCCTACCAATTTTGAAAAAAAAAATTTGCGGCAAACTTGCTTCAAGAATGTATTTTGGAACATAGTGATTGAGCTAAGAACACAAGCATGTGAGTTTTGAGCCTATTGTGTGGTTATATCTTCTAACCACTATTTTCCATTCTTGTGTGCATTACTCTCTCTCTATGATTATAATCCTTGCTTTGTCTGATTCTATATATCCATTACTTTGTGTATGAATGCATTTACATGATTGAGGCCATCATTTCAATAGTCACTTCTCCCAAATGGCCTTAACCCTTTTATCTACCATTGCTAACCAATTTTAAGCCTATGATAAACCCCTTTTGTTCTTAAATAGAGCACATCAACAACCCTAAGTGAAAAACAATGAATGTCCATAGATTTGGATCCTTGATTAGCTTAGGTAAGTGAGGGTGTGCATCGTTCAAATGGGAGGGTGTACTTGGGAACTTGGGTAGATGTAAAGAGGTGTATTTGTAATTATAATTGAAAATTCTGGGATTTGGGGACATACTCATGTATTGAATGATTGAACCATATGCATTGAAACTTTTGTACATGAAACCCCAAGGAAAAGGGGACCAAAAAGAGAAAAAAAAATTATGTGTATATATGAGTATGTAAGAAAAAGAAATAGAAAAAAAATACATATATAGAAGAAACAAAAATAGAAAAAAAAAGAGAAAGCAATGAAAGGGGACAAAAATGCCCCAAGACAAAGTAATAATAACAATGCATATGGGATGTGAATTGAAGAGAATGCATGGGTATGCAAAAAGTGAAACCCATGGGTAGCTAGGTATTGTATTATAGTTGTATAGGTTGTTCTATGTGTCTAGTGGGATCTTAGGTTAATCAAGGATTCAAATTTTAAGCTCAGTTGACCATATACATCTTTACCTTCACCCTAGCCCCATTACAACCCATGAATACGACCTCATGATACTTGTAAGCATGCATTAAGTAATTGTTGATTGTTAGATGAAAGACAAATCTTGGAAAGTATGATTAGGAGAGGATTGAGTGACAAACCCTATACACTCGAGAGAATAGAGCGGATACACTTCCGGTGAGGATTCGATGCTCAACTCCTTGTTCCTGGCTTTCGCAAGCGTTCATCTAGCAAGTTATATGCACTTCATAGTGATGTTCGAATTGGTAGGATTTATGAACTACATATCACTTTCACCCCGTATGCACATATGTGTTCTTGGAGGATAGATTTACCCTTGACCAAGTAAATAGATGATTTTACATTAGTTGCATGCATTCATTTAGGAAATTTGTACTTCATGAACCCTTTCTTACCATGATCTTTGGTCTTTTTATTTTTAGCATGAGGACATGCTTGGTTTAAGTGTGGGGAGATTTGATAAATCTCAATTTTGTGGTTTATATTGTGTAGAATTTAGGGGTTTTTGTCAATATTTTTCACACTTATCCACAAGAATTGCATGGTTTTGTGTTCCCTTCCTAATATTGCTCCTTGATGGAAAACATGCTTTTTTTGCCTTAAAATTGCTATATTTTGATCCTCTTTTATTACCATTCGATGCCGTGACGTGTTTGTTGAGTGATTTCAGAATTTATAGGGTAAAAATGGCTTAGAAGAGAGAAAGAAAGCATGCACAAGAGGAAGGAACATGAAGATTTGGATTTTGGGAACTTCAGCATGGGCGCGCACGCGTGGATGAGGACAGCTGGAAGTGGCGCGCAAAGATGGACGCATCCGTGCAGATTAGGGAAATCCACACCGGCGCGCATGCGTACAGGGCGTGCACGCATGGCGCGCACGCGCGACAAGATGCACGTGACCTCATTAAAGGAAATCGTGCCTGGCGATTTCTGAGGCTCAAGAGGCCCAAATTCAAGTTGGCTTTGCATGGAAAAGACCCAAGGATGCTAGGGGAAAGGGGGGATCAATCATTTTATACTTAGACACAATTTTTAGCTAGTTTTTTGGTTTTTGTTCTTCTAGAGAGAGAAACCCTTGTTCCTCTCTAGATCTAGTTTGAATTGATCTTCCCTTGTTGAATTCTGAATTGGATCTTGTTAATTACTAGTTTTGATTGCTTATTTGAATTTCTTAGCATAATTTTGTTTAGATCTTGTGTTAGTTTATGATTTCTATTCAATTGTCACTTTATACCCATTTCATGAATCTTGTGAATCTTGAATTGCTAATGTTACATTAATGATTTTCATGGTTAATTGTGTTGTTTGAGTGATTGTATGGTGATAATTGTTAGTGGGTACTTGCTAATTTCAATTTAATTGCAATTTGAATATGTCTTTTAGTAATGCTTACCATGTGTTTGATGAAATGTTTCCTTTGATTATGGAGTAGTTCTCTTTACTCTTGGCTTAGGGTAAGGGAATTGGGTAAACTTGAGTTATTGGGTCTAATAGATTTGATTATTTGGGAACCCTTAGTGGTCAATTTGATAGCCATTGACACTAGCCTACTACTAAGTTAATTAGTAGTTAGGTTGGACCTTATGGGTTGATGTTGACTAAACCATTTAACATACTTCAAGTATAGAAGTAGACTTAATGAGTTTGGTTCCTCATAATTGTCAAGATATGGTTATTAGACAAGGATAGTGACCCCAATTCCCATGCTTAGCCAAGAGTTGCTTTTATTATTCATATTTGAAAACCCAAAATTCCTAATTGCTTTGCCTTAGCTATAGTATTTGTTTAGTTTTAGAGTAGAATTATATTGGAAGTTATCTTATTAGTTTGGAATTGCTCACTTCTTGTTTTAGTTATTTGAATTAGTTTCTTGCATTTCAAGATTACTTGCTTATTAAGATTCCTAGTTTACTTTCTTGCTCATGACTTGTAACCCCAGAATTCTAACCAATGTTGATGCACATGTTTTCCCATTCCTTGTGAGACGACCCGAGGTTTGAATACTTCGGTTATTTTATTGGGGTTGAACCTGTGACAACCAATTCCTTCTAAATTTGATACTCGCGGATTATTTGTCGGTTGAAGACTATACTTACAATGCAGAAAATCTTGTGAAATTCCTTATCGACGGTATCCGTAAGCATCACACGGCCCTGTGCATACGCACACCCCTTATCACCCCTCCTATTCAGGGCGCTCGCACCATCCTGTGCGTGTGCACCCTGCAACCTTTTTCCTTCTGTGTGTATGCACCCTGCGTTGCGCACACGCACATTTAGCCTTTTTTGTAAAAAAAAAAAACTTTCTGTGTGTACGTACAGCCCTGTGCATACGCACACCCCTTGACACCCCTTCTGTTCACAATACTCGCACACTAGTGTGCATGTGGACACCCTTTGATTTCCTTTGGGTGCGTATGCACATACGCATGAGGCACTTTTCGAACGTTAATGCGAAAGGGGATACACATCGCGCTTTC
>NC_029789.2:111871332-111879651 GCF_000816755.2 Arachis ipaensis
AAACCACCACCGCCCAGCCCTCCGTTCGACAGCCACCACCACCACCGGCGACCACTTCGCCTAACCCTCTCTCTCTTCTTCCTTCTCCTTCTTTTCCATTTCTCCATTTCTTCCTATCACCCTGCCCTGTTCCAGAGCTATCTCCAACTCGCGCTGTCCAGCTTCGGTGTGACACCAGCGGTAGCAACATTTTGGGCCGCTGCGATGCTACCATCACTGCTCCCTACCCCTATCTTTCCCCTTTCATCAACGCAAGTTCTGTTTCCTCCCCTGTGTATGTTTTATTTCTGTAATTTTTATTGCTTTTTAATTCTATTTTTACTAATCTTGTTAGACTTAGGTTAGTTAATTTTTATGTTTTCTGGATTGAATTCGCCGTGGCTAAATTTTTCTGGGTTGATGGATGCCTCTATTGAACTGAAATCGCTATTTTTGAATCCTGCACACCATATGCTCGATAAATTGCCTGAGTGAAACTGTTTGTTTAATTTTTATGTCTGATCAGCATGGCCTTAAACTTTGTTATCCTTAGGCATTATAATTCATAATTGTGCAATTTCATGTAATTTTTTATGATGATTGAGATTGAATTTTGTTTATGCACTTAGTTGCTATTTTTGATTGAACTCCAAATTGGTTTGAAATGTCAACTTTGATCAATTGTTTGGTGTATTTTTTCAGCAATGCATATTCTCTCATGTAACTGAATTGACTGAAATTGCTTATTTATGTTGGTTTTGAATATAAGTAATCACATACATAATCGCTTGTTCTTTAATGTTTTTGAGCAACTCAACTTGATTCTCATCAAGTTTAGCGCTTTGGAACATGACTTACGTTTATATGGTTATTTTACATTTTTGACATGAATAAGTAAGCTCTTCTCATGTTGAATTGGTTATTCTCTTTGTGCCAATTCTTGTTAAATCTTACACTTTCAAGGCGTAATTGGGAAATAACCAAGTTTTTAAGTCAATTCAATGTCATTGCTTTTAGTCTAAGTTGTTTGTGCTTTAATTGTCATTCATGCCTTTATTTATCACTTAGGCTTCTTGATTGTGGAAAACTACATTTTCTTTTGAACACATTACACTTTTCAATATGTTTTCCTCAATTAAGTGTTTGTTTACCTTATTGGCTCTAATTTGCATTCTTTGATTATTTTCTCTTTTGCTTTTGTACCCATTATCTATTTCTCCTTAGTTGTATTCCGTTTTTCTACTTTTTCAGGATGCGTCGTAAGGGTAAGGAGCCAGTTTCTTCCTCAGCTCCCGCCCCTGTTCATCCGAGCACTCAGCCGGACACTTTCATTACTGAAGAAGCCCAAGAGAAATATAAAAATTTGGAAAAGAAAACTTTCCACTATGAATGGAAGCTAAATGTGCCGGAGAAATATGAGGAAGCCATCCACAACCGGCTTGATTATTACCAGTGGAAATTCATAGAATCCGACCCGGTGAAAATCAATGAACACCTGGTGAAAGAATTCTATGGAAATCTGCGGAAGAGAGATGTCGACACTATTTTCCTTAGGGGGTGCAGCTAGACACCTTCACCCATGCTTTAGAGGCTCTCTTACAGCTTCCGCATATTCCACCGAGCCGTGATGCTTACCTGAAGATAGTGGCGGATTTGAGTCAGGGCAAGAAATCATTGGACGCAGTTCTAAAGAGGATTGGCCTACCTGAGGCCCGGTGGGAGTACAGCAGAGGAGAGAATGCGGTCTCCAGTAGCATTGCGTGTTCTCATTTACACCCAGAGGCGAGGATTTGGCAACAAATCATTGTCAATTACATTCTGTCGAGCATGCATGCTATGTACATCCGAGTCCGTGTGGCGGTACTTCTTTGGGCCATTCTGGAGGATAAGAGGATTTCTGTTCTGCCCCTTATTAGAGAATCGATGTGGAAGGTAAACCAGCAGAAAAAATACAATATTCCTTTCCCATCAATGATCACACGATTGGCCACATTATCTGGGATAGATAGGAGACCAGGAGACCGAATGTCAACCTTTATCAATACCCAGCCATTTCTGCCATACGAAGAATATAAGGGGCCGCCACAGAAGAAGAAGAAGACTACTGAGCCGGCGTCATCATCAGCACCATCAACGCCTTCAGCACCTGCACCTGCACCTCCTACCACTTATGAGCTGGTTCAGGATATTCTTCAGGAGCTCCGCTGCCAAGGGCACCGCAGTGAGCATCGTTTCCAGTGGATAATGGCAAGACATAACGGTCGAGACCCTGGACCACCTCCTGTGCACACACCACAGCCTGACCCTGAGCCTGAGCCTGAGACTAAAACTGAACAGCCACCACATGAGCTGGCAGTTGAGGCAGCAGTTGAGAGAGCAGAGGAGGCAGCAGTTAAGGATCTCGCAGTTGAGGCAACTGCAGAGATTATTGTAGAGCTGACCACCGATATCATTGTCTACCAGCCACCACAGCATCTACCACTGCCAGACGGTGGAACTTCACAGAGCTAGTCTTTCCCATTCCGATTTTTTACAATGTTCTGAAAACCAGTCCGAATCGGTCTATCGAACCGGTCGAAACATGAACCGGACCAAAAAACGAATTGGTTAATCATTAAAACTGCAAAATCCAAAAACCAGAATTGAACTGACGAACTGGTCGGTCGAACCAAACCATGACCCGGCTGGTCTTTTGGATGGCAACAAAATGCTGCCGTTTTTAGTTGCTGAATCCCTAAATGTCCAAAATCCTGAGATCCCTAATTGCCTTCCCTTCTCTGCTTCAGCCTTCACTCCTTCAGTGCTTCTCAGTTTTCATTCATCGAGCAGGCTTCACTGAGCTGCTTCCAAGTTCCAACGCCTCACTCAGTCACTGTCACACCGTCATACGGGTCGAGCCACCGCCGTCGAGCCACCGCAGAGCCATCGAGAACTGAGAAGTGAGAATGCCTCACTCTCACACGGGACGAGCCACCGCCGTCGAGCCACCGCAGAGCTGTTCGAGAACTGAGAAGTGAGAACGCCTCACTCTCACACAGGTCGAGCCACCGCAGCAGCTGTCGCGAACTGAGAAGGTGCCTTCACTGTCTCCCACCGCCTCACTCTCACTCTCCCTGTTGCATGTTCTGTTGAAGCCTTGAAGGTGCCTTCGCTGTCTCCCACTCTCCCTGTTTTATTTTTATTGAAACTGTGTATTGTGAAACTATGAACTGATTCAAGATTCAACTGATTGGAGGGAGCTAAACTGTACTATGATTATTGATTAGTGATGACTAAAACTGAACTGTGATTCAACATGATGAACACCGAAACTGTATTGGATTGTATTGTTATTGCTCTGTTGTGTCTGTTCTGAAACTGATTAGCGATTTTCTGAATGTGAAATCAATCAAAGAAATTGATTTTGTGTTGTCGAAATTATTGCTAAAATGGGTTTGTTACTCTACTGCTGCTGTTTTTTAATTTATGAGTATACTGTTTTTGAATTTTTGTTGATAGATTTATTGATTTCAGAGTTTAGGGTGATTATTTGTTGCTGTGTTTTAATTTTAAACCAAATTGATGCTTTCAAAAAATTAACAAACAACATATGTCCCATGTTATTGATTTAGAGCAAGGAAATCATGAAAATGATGCTCTTGTTTGAGGTCTTGGGAGTGCTGTTGATGATGGTAGTGTATTTCTCTTATGCAGAAGACAGTGGTTCAAGTCACTCTCATTTCTAATATTTTTTACTTCATTCTTTAACTGCAAAATTTGGTTTCTGATGCTTTTTAATGCTAAATTTGATTGATTATGTGGATATTTAGACACCCTTTTGTTTATGATTCATGAAATTAAGAATTGGATTGTTTGGTACTGCTCTATCTGTATACTTGTTCTATGTCTTGGTGTTGAGTCTCAAAAATATTCTCAATTACTTACACCTGTGATTTCCTTCTTGAATGGAATTTTATTTTTCCAAAAGAAATCATAGAGGATTAGGATTGTGGATTTTTTAATTGAGTGATGAATGTAAAGCTGAAGATGATGATGACAAAAGTACTTGGAAACATATATTTTAAGAGAGTTTAAAAAAATTTGAGTTTGTAAATTGATAAGATCGTATAGTTTTAGTGTGTTTATATATTTTTTATTTATTATTTCATTATAAAACGATTTTTTCGGTTCAACCACGGTCAAACCGGTTGAACCTGAAAACTAGTGAACCAGTAACAAGAACGGTTCGATGACCGATTCGGTTTTCAGAACCTTGATTTTTTGGCACGAAGGACCGTGCGATGCTTAAGTGTGGGGGAGGATTCGCTACTTTTTGGATGTAAAAATTCTCTTCTCAACACTTGTTATTTAGTTTTTTTTTTAGATTTTATTATGCTTTTGTGAATATTTATAGTACTTTGTCTTATGCACTTTATACTTTTATTTTGATCGTTTGTATATATGTTAGTTTGTTTCTAGTTTATCTTTTGTTTTAGGGCGGTCTATTGAATTGATTTAGAAAATCCTTTTTAAACTTGCTTGAATGAATTTTATGGAACATAGAAGTGAGATGGAACAAAATACCTTGTGAGTTTTTGAGCTTTAATGAGTGGTTACACATTCTAACCACAATTTTTGTTCATTGTGTGCTATACTCTTTCTATGATTGTGATCTTGGTTTTGCTTGATTCTTTATTTCTAATAGTTGATGTTTGAACGCATTGAGCATGATTGAGGCCATCTTTGAATTTAAGTTCACTAACCCATATGGACATACCTTTGCATCTTGCTAACCCCTTTTAAGCCTTAATTAACCCTATTATTTTTAATATCACCACATCACAACCTTAAGTGGAAAATCATGATTTACCTTGATTTGTATCCTTGATTAGCTTAGGTTGTGAAGTGTGTTGTATTTAAGTGTGGAAAAATTTTGGAAGCACTTTGGAGGCACTTTGGTAGAAAGAAAAAAAATAAAAATAAAATATATATATTTTGGGGATGCATTGAAAATTTTTGAAATGGGTGCGTTCATGTATAAATTCTAAAACCATATGCATTTGGTTTCTTGAAAAAAAGGGACAAAAGTTGTCCCAAGGAGAAAAGAAATGAATAAGGAATGCATATGTGATATGAATGAAAGAGCATACATGAATGTGTGTAAAAAGAGATTATGGAAGGTTAGGTTGCATTGCTTGTAATTTGGATTGATAAAGGTTGAGTTGGATACCTAAACTAATCAAGGATTCAATCTCTTAGTCCACTTAGCCATATTTGTCTCACCTCGACCCTAACCCCATTACAATCCTAAGAAGTCTTCATGATAATTGTATTCATGCATCACATGTTTGTTAATTGTTAGATGAAAAGCAAATCCTTGAAAGCATGATTAGAGGAGACTTGAGTGAATTGACCCTAAATATCGAGCGATAAGAGTTATACACACCTAGTGAGTGTTTAATTACTCAATTCTATGTCACCACCTCTCTTATCATGTATTCTTACAAGTTACTTCATTTTGATGAGTTAAATCAATTCTTTAGATTTTGATTGCATTGAATTATTTCTTTGCTTAGCCCTATATGTTCATTGATGAGCGGATAATTTATACGCTTTTTGGCATTGTTCTTAGTATGTTTTTAGTAGAATCTAGTTACTTTTAGGGATGTTTTCATTAGTTTTTATGTTAAATTTACATTTCTGGACTTTACTATGAGTTTGTGTGTTTTTCTGTGATTTCAGGTATTTTCTGGCTGAAATTGAGGGACTTGAGCAAAAATCAGATTCAGAGGTTGAAGAAGGACTGCTGATACTGTTGGATTCTGACCTCCCTGCACTCAAAATAGATTTTCTGGAGCTACAGAACTCACAATGGCGCGCTTCCAATTGCATTGGAAAGTCGACATCCAGGGCTTTCCAGCAATATATAATAGTCCATATTTTGCCCAAGTTTAGATGACGCAAACTGGCGTTCAACGCCAGCTCTCTGCCCAATTCTGGCGTCCAGCGCCAGAAACAAGTTGCAAAGTGGAGTTCAATGCCCAAACAGGCACAAAAGCTGGCGTTCAACTCCAAGAATGACCTCTCCATGTGTAGACTTCAAGCTCAGCCCAAGCACACACCAAGTGGGCCCCGAAAGTGGATTTATGCATCAATTACTTACTTCTGTAAACCCTAGTGACTAGTTTATTATAAATAGAACTTTTTATCATTGTATTCGCAGTCTTGGTTACTCCGGTTCTCCTCTGGGGCCGAGACCAATGAACTCCATTATCACTTATGTATTTTCAACGGTAGAGTCTCTGCACTCCATAGATTAAGGTGTGGAGCTCTGCTGTTCCTCAAAGATTAATGCAAAGTACTACTATTTTTCTATTCAATTCAACTTATTCCGCTTCTAAGATATTCATTCGCTCTTCAACCTGAATGTGATGAACGTGACAATCATCATCATTCCTTATGAACGCGTTCCTGACAACCACTTCTGTTCTACCTTCGACTGAATGAGTATCTCTTAGATCTCTTAATCAGAATCTTCGTGGTATAAGCTAGATTGATGGCGGCATTCATGAGAGTCCGGAAAGTCTAAACCTTGTCCGTGGTATTCCGAGTAGGGCTCTGGGATTGAATGACTGTGACGAACTCCAAACTCGCGAGTGCTGGGCGTAGTGACAGACGCAAAAGGATACTAAATTCTATTCCAGTATGATCGAGAACCTCAAAGATGATTAGCCATGCAGTGACAGCGCATCAGACCATTTTCACAGAGAGGAATAGGATGCAACCATCGACAAGGGTGATGCCTCCAGACGATTAGCCGTGCTGTGACAGAGCATTTGGACCATTTTCCCGAGAGGATTGAAAGTAGCCATTGGCACCGGTGACATCCTTACAAAAAGCCAGCCATGGAAAGGAGTAAGACTAATTGGATGAAGGCAGCAGGAAAGCAGAGGTTCAGAGGAACGAAAGCATCTCTACACGCTTATCTGAAACTCTCACCAATGGTCTACATAAGTATTTATATCCTTCTTTTATTATTTATTTTCAAAAACTCCATAACTATTTTATATCCGCCTGACTGAGATTTACAAGGTGACCATAGCTTGCTTCATACCAACAATCTCCGTGGGATCGACCCTTACTCACGTAAGGTTTATTACTTGGACGACCCAGTGCACTTGCTGGTTTGTTGTATCGAAGTTGTGACAAATTATGAATTAAGATTAAAGCACCAAGTCTTTGGAGCCATTATTAGAGATCACAATTTCGTGCACCAAGTTTTTGGCGCCGTTGCCGGGGATTGTTCGAGTTTGGACAACTGACGGTTCATCTTGTTGCTCAGATTAGGTAACTTTCTTTTTGTTTTCTTTTCAAAAAGTTTTCAAAAATCTTTCAAAAATTTCTCCTTTGTTTTCGAAAAAAAAATGTTTTCAAAAATATTTTTTTCTTCAAAATTCTTAAGAATGAATTCTAGTGTTTCATGAAGCATGTTGAAGCCTGACTAGCTATAAAGCCATGTCTAAATTCTTTTGGACTGAGGCTTCCAAACCATTAGCATAGAGGCAAGTTACTTTGATAAGTAATGAGCAGTATATTCTCTGATGTTATATGCTAAAGCTTGGCTGTCTATTAAGTCATGCCTAACCCTCAGATTGGAGCTTTAGACTAAGAATACTAGATTCCTGGAATTCATATTAAAAATTTTGGAATCCTTATTTTTGTTTTTCAAATAATTTTCGAAAAAAAAATACAAAAAAATTAGAAAATCATAAAAATAAAAAATATTTTTTTGTGTTTCTTGTTTGAGTCTTGAGTCATGTTATAAGTTTGGTATCAATTGCATGTTCATCTTGCATTTTTCGAAAAAATTCATGCATTCATAGTGTTCTTCATGATCTTCAAGTTGTTCTTGGTAAGTCTTCTTGTTTGATCTTTGCATTTGCATGTTTTGTGTCTTTTCTTATTTTTCATATGCATTCCTGAATTCTTTATGTCTAAGCATTAAAGAATTCTAAGTTTGGTGTCTTGCATGTTTTCTTTGCATTAAAATTTTTTCAAAAAAATGTGTTCTTGATGTTCATCATGATCTTCATAATATTCTTAGTGTTCATCTTGACATTCATAGCATTCTTGCATGCATTCATTGTTTTGATCCATAACTTTCATGCATTGCATCATTTTTCTTGTTTTTCTCTCTCATCATAAAAATTCAAAAATAAAAAAATATCTTTCCCTCTTTCTCTCTTAAAATTTCGAAAATTAGATTTGACTTTTTCAAAAAATTTTAAAATCTAGTTGTTTTTATGAGTCAAATCAAATTTTCAATTTAAAAAAAATCTTATCTTTTTTCAAAATCTTTTT
>NC_029789.2:111879679-111889855 GCF_000816755.2 Arachis ipaensis
TCTCATGGAAGGATCAAAAGCCTCAACAAGGCTTTAATAATAGTGGAAGAAACAGGTTTAGCAATAGCAAGCCTTTTCCATCATCCACTCAGCAACAGACAGAGAACTCTGAACAAAATACCTCTAATTTAGCAAACTTAGTCTCTGATCTATCTAGGGCCACTGTAAGTTTCATGAATGAAACAAGGTCTTCCATTAGAAATTTGGAAGCACAAGTGGGCCAGCTGAGTAAAAGGATCACTGAAATCCCTCCTAGTACTCTCCCAAGAAATACAGAAGAAAATCCAAAAGGAGAGTGCAAGGCCATTGACATAACCAAAATGGCCGAACCCAAAGAGGGAGAGGATGACGTGAATCCCAAGGAGGAAGACCTCCTGGGACGTCCAGTGACCAATAAGGAGCTTCCCTCTGAGGAACCAAAGGACTCTGAGGCTCAATTAGAGACCATAGAGATTCCATTGAACCTCCTTATGCCATTCATGAGCTCTGATGAGTACTCCTCTTCTGAAGAGAATGAGGATGTTACTGAAGAGCAAGCTGCCAAGTTCCTTGGTGCAATCATGAAGTTGAATGCCAAGTGCTGAACACCCAGAGTTGTGTGCAAGGGCATTTTACATGCCTAATTTGGTGCAAGGTTGTAAATCCTTGAATACCTCAGGATCTGTGGACCCCACAGGATCCCCACCTACCTCCACTCACTCTCTTCTCTCTTCTCAATCATCCTCTATTCCCAATAAACACTCTTCCCCAAAACCCTTCACCTATCACCTCCATCCCTCTTCCCTATTAACCCTTCACCACTCACATCCACCCACTCTTCCCCATAAACCTACCCAATAAACTCCACCTACCTTCAAAATTCAAAATCAATTTCCCACCCAAACCCACCCATATGGCCGAACCTTAATCCCCCCTCCCTTCCCTATATAAAGCCTTTCATTCTTCTTCATTTTCACACAACACAACACTCTATTTCCCTTCTTGGCCGAAACACACCTCCCCCCTCTTCTCCATATTTTCTTCTTCTTCTTCATCTAATTCTTTCTTTTCTTGCTTGAGGGCGAGCAATATTCTAAGTTTGGTATGGTAAAAGCATAAGCTTTTTGTTTTTCCATTACCATTGATGGCACCTAAGACCGGAGAATCCTCTAGAAAAGAGAAAGGGAAGACAAAAACTTCCACCTCCGAGTCATGGGAGATGGAAAGATTCATCTCCAAAGCTCATCAAGACCACTTCTATGATGTTGTGGCCAAGAAGAAGGTGATCCCTGAGGTCCCTTTCAAACTCAAAAGAAATGAGTATCCGGAGATCCGACATAAAATTCAAAGAAGAGGTTGGGAAGTTCTAACAAATCCCATCCAACAAGTCGGCATCCTAATGGTTCAAGAGTTCTATGCCAATGCATGGATCACCAAGAACCATGATCAAAGTAAGAACCCGGATCCAAAGAACTATGTTACAATAGTTCGGGGGAAATACTTGGATTTTAGTCCAGAAAATGTGAGGTTGGCGTTTAACTTGCCTATAATGCAAGGAGATGAATGCCCCTATACTAGAAGGGTCAACTTTAATCAAAGGTTGGACCAAGTCCTCATGGACATATGTGTGGAAGGAGCTCAATGGAAGATTGACTCCAAAGGCAAGCTGGTTCAACTAAGAAGATTGGACCTCAAGCCTGTGGCTAGAGGATGGTTAGAGTTCATCCAACGCTCCATCATCCCCACTAGCAACCGATCTGAAGTTACTGTGGATCGGACCATCATGATCCATAGCATCATGATTGGAGAAGAAGTAGAGGTTCATGAAGTCATCTCCCTTGAGCTCTACAAAATAACCGAAAAGCCCTCTACTGGGGCAAGGCTAGCTTTTCCTCATCTTATCTGCCATCTATGTTACTTAGCTGGAGCTTCCATAGAAGGAGACATTCACATTGAGGAAGAGAAGCCCATCACTAAGAAAAAGATGGAGCAAGCAAGAGAGCCCATTCATGATTTTCATTAGTTTTTATGTTAAATTCACATTTCTGGACTTTACTATGAGTTTGTGTTTTTTTCTGTGATTTCAGGTATTTTCTGGCTGAAATTGAGGGACTTGAGCAAAAATCATATTCAGAGGTTGAAGAAGGACTGCTGATGCTGTTGGATTCTGACCTCCCTGCACTCAAAATGGATTTTCTGGAGTTACAGAACTCAAAATGGTGCGCTTCCAATTGCATTGGAAAGTAGATATCCAGGGATTTCCAGAAATATATAATAGTTCATACTTTTCTTAAGTTTAGACGACGCAAACTGGCGTTCAACGCCAGCTCTCTGCCCAATTCTGGCGTCCAGCGCCAGAAACAAGTTGCAAAGTGGAGTTCAACGCCCAAACTGGCACAAAAGCTGGCGTTCAACTCCAAGAATGACCTCTCCACGTGTAGACTTCAAGCTCAGCCCAAGCACACACCAAGTGGGCCCCGAAAGTGGATTTATGCATCAATTACTTACTTCTGTAAACCCTAGTGACTAGTTTATTATAAATAGAACTTTTTATCATTGTATTCGCAATCTTGGTTACTCCGGTTCCCCTCTGGGGCCGAGACCAATGAACTCCATTATCACTTATGTATTTTCAACGGTGGAGTTCTGCACTCCATAGATTAAGGTGTGGAGCTCTGCTGTTCCTCAAAGATTAATACAAAGTACTACTGTTTTTCTATTCAATTCAACTTATTCCGCTTCTAAGATATTCATTCGCTCTTCAACCTGAATGTGATGAACGTGACAATCATCATCATTCCTTATGAACGCGTGCCTGACAACCACTTCTGTTCTACCTTCGACTGAATGAGTATCTCTTAGATCTCTTAATCAGAATCTTCGTGGTATAAGCTAGATTGATGGTGGCATTCATGAGAGTCCGGAAAGTCTAAACCTTGTCTGTGGTATTCCAAGTAGAGCTCTGAGATTGAATGACTGTGACGAACTCCAAACTCGCGAGTGCTGGGCGTAGTGACAGACGCAAAAGGATAGTAAATTCTATTCCAGTATGATCGAGAACCTCAAAGATGATTAGCCATGCAGTGACAGCGCATCGGACCATTTTCACAGAGAGGAATAGGATGCAACCATCGACAAGGGTGATGCCTCCAGACGATTAGCCGTGCTGTGACAGAGCATTTAGACCATTTTCCCGAGAGGATTGAAAGTAGCCATTGGCACCGGTGACATCCTTACAAAAAGCCAGCCATGGAAAGGAGTAAGACTGATTGGATGAAGGCAGCAGGAAAGCAGAGGTTCAGAGGAACGAAAGCATCTCTACACGCTTATCTGAAACTCTCATCAATGGTCTACATAAGTATTTCTATCCTTCTTTTATTTTTTACTTTTGAAAACTCCATAACTATTTTATATCCTCCTGACTGAGATTTACAAGGTGACCATAGCTTGCTTCATACCAACAATCTCCGTGGGATCGACCCTTACTCACGTAAGGTTTATTACTTGGACGACCCAGTGCACTTGCTGGTTAGTTGTATCGAAGTTGTGACAAATTATGAATTAAGATTAAAGCACCAAGTCTTTGGAGCCATTATTAGAGATCACAATTTCGTGCACCATTCATATACTTGCTTGGAAATTTGTTGGTTTGTTTTCACCAGATCAATAGGACACTATAGTATAGATAGATATAGATATTATATAGTATACTTGCATGCATATAGATAGTTGCATTTAATAAGTTGTTTACCCTTTGATCATTCTCCTTGTTTGTGTTTAGCATGAGGACATGCTATTGTTTAAGTATGGGAGAATTGATGTAGTCCATATTTGATGATAATGTTTGGCTTAAATTGGACGGATTTCATCATATAAACTCACACTTATTCACTTAAATAGAATACTTTTGTGTTTTATCCCTAAATCGAACCTAAATGTGAAAACATGCATTTTTGTGCTTAAATTGAGCAATTTAATTCCACTTTTATTCCATTCGATACTGTGATATATTTGTTGAGTGATTCCAGGTCCTAGAGGCAAGAATTGATAGGTAGAAGTGGTAGGAAGCATGCAAGAAGGGAGAACACATGAAGAAAACAAAAGAGAAGCACACACTGACGTGTGTGTACGCACAGGTACCAGCACGTGACTTCATTAATGAGGCACGTGGCTCGCGAATTTGGAGTTGCTGAATCCTTTTGTGATGCTATATCAAAGGAAAATGTTCATACATGAAGGCATTAGCTTAGGACACCTTTTCATTAGATTAGATTAGATTAGAAAGCATTATTAGGAGTAGGAGTAGTGTAGAATAGAAAATTCTCTCTTAGGTTTACTTAATTTCCATTGTAACATTTTATAGTGTCAAGTTTGATCTTGGATTTTGCTTATCTCATTGTAAGTACTCTTTAATTTCCTCTTTAATTTCACTTCTCTTGTTACATTTTCCTATGGTTCAAGTTACTTTATTAATATATGCAATTTTGGTTTCTTGAAGTTTTAATTTATGAATTTGATGTTTTATGATTCCTATATGCTTGATTGAATGTTTATGGTTGATTTTGTGAATAGTTTTCACACCTTGGCTTGGGAAATGAGTTCCTAGGATACTAGAGTCATAATGTCTGACATTTAGTGGTAATTCTTGGGTAGTTAGCTGACTCTTGTTTCCATTGACGCTAGCTTTTTACCAAGTTAATTGGTAAGTTAACTAAGACTTATGGATTAAGGTCAATTATGCTTGCTTGACTTACTCCTTGATGTTAGGGGTTGACGAAGCAAGATTGACTCATCATAGTTGCCATAGTTGTGGTTATGACGATGATAGGATTCCTTAATTCTCATTCCCAAGTCAAGGCTCTTTTATGCATTTATAGCATTTTCACTAATGTTGACCTTATTTCCCTTTTAATTGCATTAATTTCCTTTTTAATCATTTCTTAGTTCTTTTATTTCTTAGTTCTTTTAATCTTTCGTTCTATACTTCAAAACCCCATTTTCCTCACAACCAAGAGTGTGACATCTTAATTGCATTATCCGAGGGAGAACGACCCGAGGTTTAATTAATCTCGGTTATATTTGTATTTGAAAATTAAACTTTGATTGGGAGTTAATTGTTGATTTAGACTATACTAGCAACGAGATTCTATTTTGTGAAATTCTATATCAACACTAAATTCTCCACATCAACAGGGCAAGACACTGAGAACAGGACAGAACAAGACATTGATGGACAAAGACACAAAATTTTGTGTTCTTGTATTCTGTTTGGTGATAAACTAGAACAATTTATGAAAATCCAATTTATTTTCATTTTTTTCATTCAAAAAATCTGATATGAAAAATATAATAACAAAAAATATAATTATGAAAAATGAACAAGAATAATGAAAGAAAAAATGAAAAATAAGTTGTGTCCTTTGTTAGTGTCTCCATATCCTTCCTGTCAGGGTGGACATAAAATACACTAATTCAGTGTCTCTAGACACATTGTCTCTGTCCATGTCTCTTCCGTCAAACACGATTTTGTGTCTCTGTGTCTCTGTCTCAGTGTCTTGTCTGTAAACAAACGTAGCCTATATGTAGCTAGTTTATATAAGATGTCGAACCGACAGTTTTGTTCTCGTGGTATGTGTGATATTTCAAATGTTTGGAAACTCAGTATTATGCTTTTAGAAGTATTCAAATATTTTTCTAAGAGGGGATCTCTGACATGAAAGTTACCAGTTACCTACTACACTACGAGTAGTGAATTGCAGTACACCCTTAGCCTTGTCACTTCTATTTCTTTTGCAAGCCTCAGTCCTGCTAGCAATGCTTCACACTCGGCCTGATTATTTGTTGCTTGGAAGAGGAATTTGATTGATTGCTCCACGTATATTTCGCCGTTGTCTCTTAGTATTATCCCTGCTCCATATCCGTTTTCATTTGACGCGCCGTCCACATACAACTCCCATGGCTCGACTTCTTTGTTTTCGTTAATGAATTCCAAAATGAAATTGGCTAGGGCCTGAGCTTTAAGAGATCCTCGTGACTGGTATATGATGTCGAACTCTAAGAGTTCTATAGACCATTTTATAAGTCTTCCCGCCAGGTCAGGTTTTGATAATATTTGGCAGAGAGGTTGACCAGTTCGAACTATTATTTGATGTGTCTGGAAATAATGTCATAGACGCCGAGCTGTGATGACTAGTCCGAATGCCAGTTTCTCAATCGTCAGATATCTTGTTTCATCATTTTGGAGCACTTTGCTCACAAAGTATACTGGGTGCTGTTCTTTTCCTGTGCCTGTTACAAGTACGGAACTGATAGCATTAGTTGAAATTGAAAGAAATAAATAAAGTGGCTTACCCTGCTGGGTTTTTGTAGTATGGGTGGTGACCCCAGGATGTTCTTGAATTCGGTGAATGCTTTTTCACATTCCCCTATCCACACGAATTTATTTTCTTTTCTTAGGTGCTAAAGAAGTGATATGACTTGCCTGCTGCCGTGGGAAAAAATTGGGATAGAGCTGCTAGACGACTTGTAAGCTGTTGGACTTCTTTAACAGATCGAAGAGATTGCATATTTATCACTGCTTGGCATTTGTCAGGATTGGCCTCTATCCCCCTGTTTGTCAGTAAAAATCCGAGGAATTTTCCCCCTTGTACTCCAAATGAGCACTTCTTCGGGGTTAACCTCATGTTATATTTTCTAAGTTGTTTGAAGATTTCATTGAGGTCGTGTTTATGCTGTTGTTCTGAGCTTGACTTGACTACCATGTCATCAATGTAGATTTCAACGTTTCGTCTGATTTGTTCTTTGAAGACTTTATCCATCAGTCTCTGGTAGGTAGCGCCTGCATTTTTTAGTCCAAAGAGCATAACTTTATAACAGAAATTACTTTGGTCGGTCACAAATGTTCTTTTCTCCTCATCGTCTGAGTGCATGAGTATCTGGTTATAACCTGAATAGGCATCCATGAAGCTGAGTACTTGGAAACCCGAGGTGTCATCCACCAGTCTATCAATGCACAGAACTGGATAAGAATCCTTTGGACATGTTTTGTTTAGATCGATGAATTCCACGCACATGCGCCACTTTCCCGAACTCTTTTTTACCATTACCACATTGGCTAGCCATGAGCAGTACCAAAGCTCTCGTATAAACCCTGCATCGAATAGTTTCTGTTTCTCTAATGCTGCTGCCTTTCTTCTTTCTGAGCCCAGGTTTCTTTTCTTCTGTCTTATAGGTCGAGCATTGGGGTTGATTGCTAGTTTGTGACATATGAAATTTGGGTCGATTCCTGACATATCAGCTAGTGTCCATGCAAAGAGGTCAGCGTTGGCTTCCAGTGTTTTAATGAGATCTCATTTGGTTCCTGTGAAAAAGGCAGAGCCGATATTAGTGAATTGGGCGTCTTGGCCTAGTTTTACCTTTTCTAGATCGTCTATGGGGGAGGGGCGACTGTTGTTGTCTCTAGGGTCCAATTCAGCCAGAGTGGGTATGCTCTCCAAATTGTACACCGAATAGACCCTTGGTATGTCCTCCTTTGTGGTGGCCTTTAGGCCTGCGTTGTAGCATTGTCGAGCTTCCTTTTGGTCAGCGTACACCGTCCCGACCATGTTGTCCTGCAAAGGAAATCTAACACAGAGATGGACCATGGAAACAATGGCCCCAAAAGAGTTAAGTGATGGGCATCCTAAAATAATATTGTAAGGGCTAGTATAATTGACTGCTAAAAATTGAATGTCTAAAGTTTTGGAGCTCGGGGGCTCCCCTAGCGTTGTCCTTAACAAAACATAACCTGATATTGGTACTCTCTCCCCAGAGAACCCTACCAATTCTCTAGGCTAGGGTTGTAGTACCTTGTCACTGAGCTGCATCTTTTTAAATGTTGAATAGAATAGTACATCGGCGCTGCTTCCGGGATCTAGCAGAACTTTCCTTACCGCCAGCTCTCCCATTTGGACTGAGATCACCACCGGGTCATCTAAATTCGGGCAGGGTGACTTGAGGTCGGCATTGCTAAATGCAATTTGGGGAGTTGGGACCGAGACGTGATAGTCTGGGCAAGATCCTTCCATCGTCATCATAGCTCGGTAACTTCTCTTCCTGGCTGAGGTAGTTGTTCCTCCACCTGCAAAACCACCTGAAATGTAGTTTATTACCCCTTTAGGGGCCGAGGTTTTGACGTGTCCTTGCCAAGCCCCTTTTTCTTTGTGATCTGAGCTATAGCTCAGTCTGTCGGTGTCCCTGGTTGGTTCTTTTTGGGTTCTGAAAGTGAGATATTTGTCCAGTAGGCCCTGCCTTGCTAGCCTTTCCAGCAAGTCTCTAGCAACCACGCATTCGTCAGTGGTGTGACCAAATTTTTGGTAAAATACACAGTGTTTGCTCCTATCGACATACTTCTGATCCTGGATTGTTCCTGCTTTGCTTGGTGGCTTTATTTGTTTGTTGTGCAATATCTCTTTGATGATGTCCTCTCTTTTGATGTTAAACCTAGTATATGAGTCAAACTTCGGAGTTAGTTTGAAAGGATTTTTGGAATCTTTATTTTGGGACCTGTGAGGTTTTTCTTCCTCCTTCCAGGATGGAGGCTTTTCATTCTTCCGAGCTTCACGTAGTTCCTCGATTTCAATATGCCCCGTTGCTTTTTCTCTGAATTCCTCCAATGTTTTTGGCTTCGCTATAGCTATCGCTTCCTGGAATTTTCCAGGTCGGAGACCATTTTTTAATGCGTGAAATCGTACTTCTGGATTGAGGTCAGGGATCTCCATGGCCGCTGTGGTAAAGCGCGTCATGTAATCCTTTAAGCTTTCATGTTGTCCCTGTTTGATCGTGCGGAGTCTCTTACATAAATCTTGGAAGCTGCAAAATGGTTAACGAATAGCTTTGCGAATTCGTCAAAGCTCGTAATAAAACCTGCAGGTAAATTAGAGAACCATAGTAATGCAGCCCCATCCAAAAAGGTAGGAAAAGACCGACACAAGATGGGATCGGAGTCGCTGTTAAGAAACATCATAGATTCGAATTTTATAACATGAACTTTAGGATCTCCGATCGCCTTGTACGGCGTTAGAGTCATTGGAAGTGTAAAATTTTTAGACATTTTAAAACTCATTATTTCTTTCGAGAAAGGATTAGTCCGTCGTCTTGTTTTGGGAGGTGTCCCTCCTGTCTTTGCGTTTGATTCCGACTGGTGTTCGTCGTGTTGGTCAATGTGTGCCTTCTTATCGTCGTTCTTTCCTTCACCATTGTTCTGCATTGTTACCAACAGCTCAGCCATTTGCTGATTTTCCTGCTATTAGGGCGGCGTTAGCGGCCAAGAGGTCGGCATTGATCGGATTAGCTTGAGGGGTCACTGAATGGTCCATCATGCTGCAGTTCCTGAAAAGAGAAGAAAGTACAAAGAGAGTATAATAATGTCGGGTCGAAAAACTAGAGAGCGAGGCATGACCCCCACGGTAGGCACCAAATGTTCTTGCAAGTATATTCCCTCCAAGCTTATAAGTCGGCTTTGGTGCGTCTGTCGGCTTGAACTCAGATGGAATTATCCTCGTGAACTCGGACCCGAGCGTGGTACCTGCAAAAGGGACTCCGACGCTCAAGTCAGTAAAGAATCACTTATCAAAGAAAGTATGTGATCAATGGGTTATATGTTTTGTTCTGTGTATTACTGTTGTGTTGTTGTGGGATTGATTTCCTCCCTTTCGTTTCATAGACTTTTGGTTTTTTGAATTGTTCAGTATCCCGTTGAGTGAATCTCGGTTGAGGCCGAGATTTTGGGGGAACGTGAGTTGTGCTAGTGGACTTATCCTAAATTTGAATTACCTGACGTGGCCGAGGTATAAGTCGTTATTTCCGGGTTATAGGGTACGATACAGTAACTATTATCATTGTCTCCAGAGTACACAGGAATAAGTCATATTTTATTTTTAGAAAATATTTATTTTTTTAAATTATAATTAAAAAAATTCTTCTTAAATATGGTTGACTTTAAATGAGGACGAGTATCTAGGCCTCTAAGGTGTGGCTAATGTATTTTTTTTTATCTTTTTTGTTCTTTTGTCTTTTTCATACTTCAATTGGACTTTTTTTTTCTTTGTTGTTAACTTTGGACTAGTACTTAAAAATATGTTTTTGTTCATTATATTTTGGTTAGATTCTCTTATTTTATATTGTCAGTGTTTTTGGTTTGTAAGTTCGGGGTTCGGG
>NC_029789.2:111889880-111896973 GCF_000816755.2 Arachis ipaensis
GTCTATATCTTTATTATTCTTTTGTTGCATTCTCGTCGCATTGTAGTTCATTCTGAGCACGTTATGACAGTTAAACATCTCACTTCAACTGGTATATATACAAAAGTCGATTAAATAGAACTAAATACAATAAATCTATTTTGATCAAGTGTTATTTTTTTATTATAATAAATTAATAACAACGGTATTGTATACATTTTGAAAGGTAAGATTCAAAAAAGAAAAAAAAAAGTAAAATAAGAGTAAATGTATTTTTTTAGTGAGTAAAAGTTTTCACTCGGTAATATTTATAAGCTGGGTGAATTACAGTGGGACAAGTTTGCTGAAGGTCTGGACGAACCTTGAGAATCACATAAAGTTCATTGAAGGCTTAAGTAAACTTTGTGTAATTTTCAAAAACTTGCCGAAAAATTGGGAAAATTTTGAAAAAATTAATAAAATTTTTCAATTGATTGGCCGAACTTTGGAAAACTCAAAAAAAAAAATTACAATATAATTTAGTTTAATTTATTTTTTAAATTAATTTTTTTATTTTTTAATAAAAAAATCCTAAAATATGACTACTCGTACGAGAAAGTTTTTTCTAACTTGATAACCACCGGTAACAATGTGATAAAGGTGGTAAGTTGCAACCACTAACTAATGACAAATAGAGTATCTCTATCATAAACTAATCACTCGAGAAGGCAAAGGTGATTATTGGCGGAACCACGAAGACTGTGGAAAGTGGTTGAGACTTGAAAATGTGGTGTGAATTGGTTTGGCCATTAGGGCTATGAAAGGACATCAGGAAAACTTTATCTTTATGTTATGTCATTACATTATACATGATAATGCCGAATCTTACATGGCGTGCAACGCGCTGCTTCAGACCTTTGGAACCACGAGGTATATTCTCTGCATATGTCGCACATGACAATAAAATATTAAATATAGTAGTCGAATCAATTCCCCACCCACTTTTTGATACACTAATAAAGAAACAAGAGTCAAGAAAATGAAATATCCACATAAAATATCAAATTAGGAAAATTTAATATTTAAATTTTAAGGTTTCTACAAAACTTAATTTGTCTATTCAATCATCTGTGTTTTTATTAGAGTTAATTACTTTTTTTTGCCTCTAAAATTTTGGATCAAAATTAAAATTATTTTTTATATTTTTTGTTGTTAAAATTATCCTGAAAGTAACAAAACGTTATAAAATCATCTTTTTGTTCAAAAATAATATTTTTTTACGATTTTACTCTTAAAAAAGACTTTTCTGCACCACTAACCCCCAACCCCCTTCTTCATCATCACCGAGCCTCTTTCTCTCACTTTTACTCTCTCTTATTATTAACCCCCTTCATCATCATCATGGAAGCTCTTTCTCTCTCTTTTTGTCCCAAACTCTTACTCTCTCACACCACTGACATCACTCATCTTCTCGTCACCATCATCATCACCATCACCGCTATCACAAAAACAAAGATTGAATCGCACACAAATTAAAGAATCACAAAATAAAGAGACTTCATCGAGTAGAAGCTTCTTCAAGAGCTTGAACCATAGGCAATTATTGTTACTGTCGGAGGAGAAGTCGCAACAGATGGTGGCGGCGCTGCGAACGATGCGGTGGAGGAGGGAGACGTCGATGACGAAACTGATCCGATCTTCATTCTGCCCAGAGATGCGGTAGTCGTCGAAGAGAATTTCGCAGCGGAATTGAATGACGAATTGGAAGCGCTTCTTGAGAAGAAGGTTAGGAGATTGAGAAATGAGGGAACGACGAGGAGGGCTGTTGTGAACAGAAATGGAATGCCAACAAATGAAAAAATTAAAAGGATTTTGACTAAGGTATGGTGTTGTATGTGGAAGAGGAGAAGATGTGGTTAACTTGGTCAAAATAACAGTTTGTTATTTCTTGGATTTCAGCCAAATTTTTGCTCCATTTTTTCTTCTTTTTTCTTGATTTTTTGGATTTTAATTTGTTCTTCATTCTTTTATTTTTTTTCTAATTTTCTTTCTTCTGTATCACGTTTCTTTAATTTTACTTTACCTTTTGGATTTTAATTTTCTTCATTCTTTTATATTTTCAATTTTCTTTTCTTGCTCTCTTTCTCTCTTCTTTGTTCTTCTTTTTTTTTCTTTTTTTAATTTTTGAAGAACATATACACGAGTTCTTTCTTTTTAATTTTTTTAATTTATGTTGTTAATTTTGTGATTGTTGTTATTGTTGGATTGTTGATTTATTTTGTGATTGTTGCTATTGCTAGATTGTTGATTTATTTTGTGATTAGGAGGATTAGTGGAGAGAGAGAAAGAGAGAGAGAGGTGATGATGAAGAAGAGTGTTAGAAGTTAGTGGTAAAGAAAAGAATTATTTTAAGGGCAAAATCGTCAAAAAAATATTGTTTATAAATAAAAAGATAATTTTATAACATTTTATAATGTTAAGGATAATTTTAATAAAAAAAAAAAGGTCTGAGACGATTTTGATTTTGACCCAATACCTTAGGGACTAAAAAAGTACTTTACCCTTTTTATTATTACCCCAAAATTTCTATTTATATTAAATGTACCTTTAACAATTAACCTTGTCTAATTCAGTGATAAACGTCAATGACATGACAAATATAGTGTCTGATGTGGCAATACATTATCCTAGTCAGTTAAAAAGCTTTTTTTAATCATTTTATTTTATTTTTTTATTAAAAATTTAAAAACAAAAAATATAAAAAACCTAAAATCCTAATGTAAATCTTAGATCACTCTCTTTGAAAATCAAAAAAGAAAAAAAAAATCTAAAACATAGCTTCTCAAGGTTCAGCATCATCACAAGGAAACAATACACGATGAACAATACTTACATGCAACTCTGGGAAAACCCCTATGCTAAGTTGATTGAAGACTAGTGCGGAATTTACAATCAACAACTAAATTGGCAAATACACCGGATCATACCAAATAATACTTTAGATGAGTGAGAGTCGATTCCATGAGGATTGATGGACCAAGTAACAATAATTGAGTGATTCACTTAGTCAGACAAGCAAAAAATAGTGTTTTGGGTTTAAATTGCATTAAACAACATTTCAGAGAGTTCAAGAAAGCGAGCAAAGATTTGGTGTGAAAAATGTATGAGAGAATAGTTAAGGTTTCAGAGGTATTTATTTTTCTAAATTAGTAGTTCTTACCAACTATTTTAATCATATAAGATTCAATTCATGGTAAATTGTAATTGACTAAACCCTAATTCCTTAGTGATTTAGTCTCCTCTAAACTAATCAACTGCCAATTTCTTGGTCATTTAATTTTGATTAGAGGTTTAAGTCTAATTCTAGTTCATTAGCCACAAAAATCTTAATTACCAAAATATAAGACGATTATATGTCGCGTATTCCGTTAAGTTCAGGCAATTAATGATTTAGGAGGAATTTACTTTTTCAAGCTATTATTAAGATAGTTAACTTTTTCAAGAATCAACAAAAATTCATGTAGAACAAGAATTATCTTCCAATATACTCAAATTCATAAGATGAAAAATGAAAGGAATCATTGAATTTAAATTAATACAATAATTAAAATAGAGTGACAATAGTATTAATCCATAAAATAAATAGAGCTCCTAAACTTAATAATGGAGGTTTAGTTGCTCATGGAGAAAATAAACCCTAGCAAAGAAAAGTGTAAAGTGCCGAAGAGAAGAAGAAGAAGAACTAAGCCAAGATATCTTTTCTTTTTATATCTAATCCTAATAAATGTAAAATATATTTTCTAAAACCTAAAATATCTTTTCTAAATTAAAAAATAAATTCTAAAACCAAATTAAATCAAACGAAATCATAAAGATCACGCTGGTATTATTCTTTATTAGGAGTCTGGCGCCAAACTTGAGAATTCCAAGTTTGGCGCCACTATGACCGCATTCAATAAGAGCTTTACGAGTTCTTGGCACCAAACTTGAGCTTGATCAAGTTTGGCACCACCAAGGCCGCATCAAATGTGGCATGTTATGAGTCTTGGCGCCAAATTTGGGTTGGATGAAGTTTAGCGCCACCTTAGTGGCATTTGGCACCGTAATGTCAGAAGAAAAGTATAGACTATTATATATCGTTGGAAAGTTCTGAAAGTTGGCTTTTCAATACCATTAGAACCATATTAATTGGACCTTTGTAACTCAAGTTATGCATGTTGGAGTGCGAGGAGGTCAGGGTTGACAGCATCATCCACTTTCTTCCTTTTCTTCTACACAGACTCTGTCAAACTCGCCCAAATACCACTTGTAAGATATCAAATTGTAAAACAACTCAAAGTAGTATTCATGGTGACTTAAAAGCACCTAAATCTTGATTTTATTCAATAATTTCACATGCAAATTTACTAAGAAAAGATAAGAAAGATGTTCACGTATCACAACACCAAATCTGAATTGTTGCTTGTCTTCAAGCTACCGAAAATAATATAAACCTGAGATGTGAATTTGCATGAGAGTTGGGTTTTTCAATTAAACTCTTGTCTATTTTCTGAGTGGGGTTAACAATACTGCGACCATGAATAGTTTCGGCATCTCACTATCCTTTGTTGTTTAGGAATGTTAATTTTATTCAAAATTAGAATCCGAATAATATTATGAATTCTCTTGATTTTTACTTTGGATTAATCCTTGAACACAGCATTTCTTGTTTTTTCTTTGGTGCTTTGCACCTTGAGTCTAGCCGTGATTGTAAATATTTTGTCTCAAGCTTTGTTTGACACTGAAACACCACAAGAACTTAACTGGGAACTCTCTGAGATCGAATATTTTTTATTGAACTTTTCCAGTCAGTGGTGCTTAGAGCCTTTGGCATACTCTTTATTGCACTTGGCTTTGACTCTAAGTGCTCTGTCTCAAGAATTTCTTGACATAGTCACACCACAAGCATATGACTAGTAAAACAACTCTTTGAGCTTTTGATGATTCTTAACCTTCCTAGCCATTGATGCTCAAAACCTTGGACCTTGCCTTTTATTTTTTTATGCTTCTTTTGTTTCAAGGATTAATTTCATGTTTAATTTAGAGAATTCATAATAGTTCTCTAAATTCCTATTCATCATGCATCAACATCCTTTGATCCAAATTCAAATATGCATTGTTCATATCATGCATTTAAAGTCACAGATAAATACCACCACATCTAAGTAAATAAGACTACTCTTAAATAAAAACTCAAATTCTCATGCAATACATCACTTCTTTTCTTTTTCCTTTTAGATTCAAGCTCAATGAGCAGTACATGAGACATCCTTTCAAATTAAAAATAAACAGCTGAATCAGACTAAAACCTAAAAAATTGAAAATACTGCAGGTCATGCAACAGATAAAGAAAAGTAACAGAAAATAGGAATATAATATAATAAAAATAGAAAGGGAAATAGAATAAAAGGAACTCAACCACCTTAGTTATCCTGGTGGCCATCTCATTCCTCATGCTGTGCTCCTTTTTCAAGATGATTCATCTCCCTTTGGTGCCATTGATGATGAGATAAAAAGAGAGCGCGCTCTACAACACCAAACTTAAAAGTTTGCTTGTCACTGATAAACCACAATTTTATGGTTTATCTTGTATTGAATTTGGTGAATTTTATCAACTTTCCTACATTTATTCACTAAAATAGCATGATTATTTTGTAAATTCTCCATAAATTGTGCTTAAGATTGAAAATATGCTTTTTAGGCCTTTAATTTCTTCATGTCATGCGTACACGCAATGTCACGCGTACGCGTCGCTGGTGGACGAAATTGTGTTCCACGTTCTTTGTACTTGTGTGTGATTAACAATATATAATTGTATTGAATCCTCATTGTGGCTCTATGTGTGGACACAACTCCGTTCAACTAACCAGCAAGTGTACTGGGTCGTCCAAGTAATAAACCTTACGTGAGTAAGGGTCGATCCCACAGAGATTGTTGGCTTGAAGCAAGCTATGGTCACCTTGCAAATCTCAGTCAGGCGGATTTAAACATGATATTTTATTAGATTAAAATAAACAATAAAAGGGATAGAGATACTTATGTAGATTCATTGGCAGGGATTTCAGATAAGCGAATGGAGATGCTTTTCGTTCCTCTGAACCTCTGCTTTCCTGCTATCTTCATCCAATCAGTCTTACTCCGTTCCATGGCTGGCTTTATGTGATACATCACCACTGTCAATGGCTACTTTCGGTCATCTCACGGGAAAATATTAGGATAAAAAGAATAGAACATACTATAAATTCCAAACTATCAATGAAACATAGCTCCAATCAGATGAGCGGGACTTATAGCTTTTTGCCTCTTGAATAGTTCAGCATCAGCAGTCCTTTTTCAACCTCTGAATCTGATTTCTGCTCAAGTCCCTCAATTTCAGCCAGAAAATACCTGAAATCACAGAAAAACACACAAACTCATAGTAAAGTCCAGAAATGTAAATTTAACACAAAATCTATTAAAAACATCCCTAAAAGTAACTAGATCCTACTAAAAACATACTAAAAACAATGTCAAAAAGCGTATAAATTATCCGCTCATCAGTCGCCTGAAGAAATCTTCCCTCTCGGGTACGCGTGAGGCATGCGTACGCGTGAGGCATGCGTAAGCATGGGAATGAATTCCACCAAATCCTCATTTCTTTACGAATTCTCTACTTTGCATGCTTTTTTCTTCACTTCTTCAATCTAATCTTTCCTTTCTAAGCCTGAAATTACTTAACAAACACATCAAGGCATCGAATAAAATTAAAATGAATTAAATTTAGCAAATTAAGAGTCTAAAAAGCATGTTTTTAATCTTAAGTACAATTTAGGAGAATCTCACAAAGCCATGCTATTTCATTGGATAAATGTGAGATAAGTTGATAAAATTCACTAAATTCAACACAAGATAAACCCTAAATTTGGGGTTTATCAATCTTCGCTCAAGTTGCCTCTATCTTTTGTCATTTCTCCAGCTATACTCCCTATAAGAAAAATGTTGAATACCATCAGATTTACCGACGGATTTATTAAAAAAATTCGTCAATAATATATTTACAGTCGGAATAAATTCGACGGTATAAAACTCATCGATAATTGTTTATCGGCGGGTTTCT
>NC_029789.2:111898032-111914633 GCF_000816755.2 Arachis ipaensis
CCAGTAAATCCAATGGTAAATTTAAATTTTAATTTAAAAAATATTTAAAAATTAATATATAATTTTAAATATTTAAATTCAATAGTTTTTAAACTAGTAAATTAAAAAATATAACACTAATTAACTCAGAAAATACTTAACTCAGATAATAATAAACCTAGAAAGTTAACAACAATAAATAATAAGTCAATAGTTAACTCAAAAAATAAACAAGTTAAGATTAACTCAAACGATTAACAACAATAAACTAATTAACTCAAATAATAATAAATTTAGACAGTTAACAACAATAAACAATAAATCAATAATTAACTCAGAAAATAAAATAAGTTAAGATTAACTCAGACATTTAACAACAATCAACTAATTATCTCATAAAATAATTAACTCAAACAACACTAGAACAGAAATCAGAACAATGCAGTTGGAGATCTTGCACATACAGAACAATAAATAGAAATCAAAACATTAAATAGAAATCATAATAATAAACACATAATCATTAAAACAAAATTCAAAATTAGAATCATAAACAAACTTTCAAACACAGAATCATCAAAACAGAATTAAAAAAATCCAAAATAAAAACAGAATTAAAAAACCCTAAATTGCAAACCCAGAAAAACAGTTAAATCTCTAATATAAACATCCTAATTGCAAATTTTCTTATGCATACCAAATTAAAATCAGATAAATTAGGTTTTGGGATTTAACTATCCAAAATTAATTAGTGAGTTACTTGGAGACAATGGCGGTGCAGAGGACTTTTTTGGCATGGTGACAGCACAAACGCCGAAGTGGCAGCGACAATGACTAACCGGCACGACTGCGTTAGGATTTTTTTAAATAAATTAAAAAATTAATAGGAAGAAGTAGGAGGACAACATACCTGGAGGGATGTAGGAGGCAGCTCCAGCGACACAAGGAGCAGCGGCGATAGCGGTGGCAGCAATATAATGGCGACGGCTATAGTAGCGAGAGCGACAAAAAGGCGGTGATAGAGTGACGAATGCAACGCAAGTAGTCCACGCAGTCTTTGAATGCTGTTGGTGGTGGCCGACATTGGTGGAGAGACTGTCGGAGGTGGTTTGTGGGGAGAGAGAGAGAGAGAGAGAGAGAGAGAGAGAGAGAGGGGGAGAAGGTTAGAGATAGTAGTTCAAAAATGAGGGGGGAGAGAGTTCGCAATTCAAATTTAGTGCAAAATTACCATCGGATTTACCAGCGGATAAATCCGATGGTAACGCTTTGTGAATGACAAAAATGCAGCTTTGCACTATTTTGAATTATCGGCAGATAAATCCACTGGTAAATCCGATGGTAATGATCGCGACAATTTTTCTTTTTTTTCCTCCAATTATTACTAGCGAATTTACCGTCGAAAAATCCAATCCGACGGTAATTTTTTTACCCGACGAATTTATTGCCAAATCCATCAATAAATTCGCCGATAAACTCGCCGCTAATGTTCAACACTAAATCGGACGGTAAATCCGATGGTATTCAGCCTTGTTGTATTGTTGACCTTACTCATCCAAGCCTAGAGTGAGGTTGTGGATCTGCTCACCCAACTTGGCCATGGTCTCTTGAGTTATCAGAGGAACACTCATAGCCATGGAGGATGCCGCCAGAGAATTGGATCGAAGAGTGCTAGCGAAATAGGATCCCTTTCTATAAATGTAGTTCTTGTATGGCTATCCAATAGTACTGTTTGACCCGTTGACTTCTTCAGCACTTTGCTGGGATGACTGGGTCTGAGCCTCCAATTCTGCCTCAAACAGCTACAAATGATATTTAGAATCATTGTACCACAAAGTGTAAACAATCCAAGTTATAATTTTTTTTATTTTGCTAGAATTTCTCCTTAGAGGCCTCCACCCAACAACATTCTCAAATTTTTCAATATAAAAAAGCTCAATAAAAATCAAAACATTAATGACATCAAAACTTTAGATATTTTTAACAAAATTTTGACAGATTTCTTCCTTAAATTAGAGGTATATACCAAACATCATTTGCATTTTTCACGAAATAAACACTTCAAATAATCAATCAAGCCATAACCATTATGTTGTGCACTCTTTTGTTACACCATAATTTCCAGCAAATAAAGGGTCAAAGAAGTGTCACTAGACATCTTTCTCCCACTTTTGTGCGACAAATCCATCCTAAGAAAATTAAATCTCTAGCAAAAACTAAACAATGGGTAGCATTTAAACATAGTTATTAAAATTCAACCTTAACTCCAAGCAACAATCAATCGCAATCTTAAGTCCTTTGTAAATTGATGCTTGATCGACTGAAATGAGAACATCAAAATCCTAACATTTATGTCCAATTGGAAAACATCAATAAATTTAACCATTTAACAATTAAACAACAAAAACAAATCAGTTTTCAATATTTTTTTACAGAATCAGTAGCAAAAAACCCTAACACATCTAATGTCATAACATTTAAATCCTCAAGTTAAAAAAAATAAAATCAAAATTCTTTTTATTTAAACATACAAAAATTAAAACCATTTTTTAAAAATATTAAATTCAATTAAAATAAATTAAAATCAAATTAAAAATAGAAAAAATTACAAATAGAAATAGAAAGAACAAAAGGAAAAATCAATGCTTTGCTTTGCTCTATTGAAAAATTGAAAGTCAACCACATAATGAAAATGGAAAAAATAAGAGAAAAAATTTAAATTTAAAAAAAAAAAATCCTAACCTACTTTTGAATCTAAAGTAGAAGGTCAGGAGATGATACGGCAGCGCAAAAAATTTGCTCCATTAAAAGGGTGCATGTGACGATGGTAGTAGAGACTAGAGGAAATACTAATGGTGACAAAAAAGATAGTGGAGGCTTGGTGGTATAGGACAAAGACTAGGGACGACGGCAAGGGGCACGATGGAGGAGGTGGGAGTGTTTGGGGGATTTGAGGGTGTTTTAGAGGGTGTTTGGTGGGTTAAGGAAAGAAGATGAGTTTTTGAGATAGGTGAAAAAGGTCGCGCCTGATTTATTTAGGGAATTATTGTCGTCGAATTCTGCTTCGAAAAAATTCGACAGTAATTTAAATTTATTAATAAAAATAAAGCATTTTAATTATCATCAGATTCGATCTGACAATAACAGTATTACCAACAATACTTTTTTGTGTTCATATTTTAGTCAAATTTTCTAATTGTATATTTAACAGAAATATTTGCGCTATTTATAATAGTTTTTATTGTTTGCTAAATTTAGTGTTGGATTCTGTAAGAAAAAAAATTTTATCCGACGGTAAAAATCATAACTTTTTTAATTAGTGTTACCATCAAAAAATTCAACAAAAATTTCAACAATATTATAGACAAATAGAATTTAACAATAAATTTGACGATTTTTAGCTATTTTTTTGTACACTGTGTTTGTTTCAAAAGAATATGGGGGGAAAGAAAATATGAGAAAAGAAAATGGGTGAAAAATCAAATTTTCTATTATTTGGTTTATCGAAAAAAATAAAGAGGAAAAGAAAAAAGTGGGGGTGGGGTCCACAAAAAATTTTTCTCCTCAACTGTGAGATGAAAACTAGCGAAAAAGGAGGAAATAATGATGTAATTACAGATTTGTCCTCTCTTTAATAAAAAAATCAAAATTTTTCATTTCACTTCTTTTCAAATTTGAAAATCATCTCTTGTATTTTTTCTAATTTTACAGTCCCATCAAACTTCATCTTTTCTTTATAATTAAAGAGATTAATGGTGTAACTTATGAATAATTTTCATTAGTCTTTTATAAAATTATTTATTTGTATATATTTAAAAAATAATGATAATTTTTTGTTTACCATATTTAAAAGATAATAGAAGAGAATAATTAAAAAAATATTGTTATTAATAAAAATAATATGTTAAAATCTTAAAATTTAATTTGAATGATTTTTTTCTATTAAAAAAATAATTTGAATATATTAATAAATACCCCTTATCATTAATAAATTATAATTTACATATAATATAAATAAGAGTATTAATGTAATTTTATACTATTATTATTATTTTTTCTTTTTACTTTTCTTTCCATCCAAACAAAAAAAAAAATTTCTCTCTATTTTTTTCATCAATTTTCTCTTAATCCAAACAACATATAAATAACTCTACTTTTCTTTCTATTTTTTTTTCTCTCATTTTTTTTCTCTTATTTTTTTCCTTTCATTTTTCTTTCTATATCCAAACAAAGCCGTAGTGTGATGCATTAACTACCATGTGATAATCATTGACTAACGTGTCAATAGTATAAGATTTTCGTATTATATGTTATTTTATCAAGAATATAATTAAAATATATTAAAATATTAAAGATAAAATTAAAATTATATATTAAGAATAAAATTAACATAAAATATAAATATTGAAGACAAATATAATAATTACTACTCAATAATATTTTTATTAATATAATTTTTATAAGAAAATTATAAAAAGAAATAATTAGTTATTTGGTAATGTTCCTATATATAATATTTATATCTATTTTAAATTAAATTAGATCATTTGATAATTGATTATTTATTTAAATTTTGAAATTAACATCAAGCAAGAAGTGCGGAAACAATTACAAGAAATTCAAATTTTCTGCAAGTAGTGTACAAATGGTAACTGTTAGTTGATATTAGGCTAGTTTATAAATAGAGCTTTAGGAAAATATTGTAATCAGTTCAGTTCTTCTTGGAAAACACTTAGAAACCCAAAAATGCTCTCAGCCCCTTGGCATCACAGAGTAAAATTGGGAATCTTAAGTATAATCAGTTCAGTTCTTCTTGGAAAATGCTTAGAAACCCAAAAAACGCTCTCAACCCCTTGGCATCACAGAGTAAAATTGGGAATCTTAAGTAATTCCTCTGAACTCAAACACTTGTACTTTGCTTTTTTCCAGTTTTTTTTAATAAAATTCTTCTACTTTTACGTCTTTTTCTCTTTTACGTTCATGTTTCTTCCTTCATCTTCTTTTTAATTTCCTGTTTGCTTTAATTTCTGCATTTTACTTTGCCTCCGGCACCTTGCATGTTTTCTTTTCATCTTTAATTTTACTTTCGAAACTACAATTGAGACCTTGAGACATCCACAAAAGGAGTCGTTTCCGCTCCTTAAATTAAGATTGTGAAACAAAACTCAAAAATTGTTGATTTATTTGTTGTTAACAATGGAACAAAACTCGAAATTTGTTTTACTCAAATTTTTGTTCCATTGTTAACAACAAATAAATCAACAATTTTCGAGTTTTGTTTCACAATCTTAATTTAAGGAGCGGAAACGACTCCTTTTGTGGATGTCTCAAGGTCTCAATTGTAGTTTCGAAAGTAAAATTAAAGATGAAAAGAAAACATGCAAGGTGCCGGAGGCAAAGTAAAATGCAGAAATTAAAGCAAACAGGAAATTAAAAAGAAGATAAAGGAAGAAACATGAACGTAAAAGAGAAAAAGACGTAAAAGTAGAGGAATTTTATTAATAAAAATTGGAAAAAAGCAAAGTACAAGTGTTTGAGTTCAGAGGAATTACTTAAGATTCCCAATTTTACTTTGTGATGCCAAGGGGCTGGGAGTATTTTTTGGGTTTCTAAGCGTTTTCCAAGAAAAACTGAACTGATTACAATGTTTTCCTAAAGCTCTATTTATAGACTAGCCTAATATCAGCTAACAGTTACCATTTGTACACTACTTGCAGAAAATTTGAATTTCTTGTAACTAACTGTTCCCGCACTTCTTGCTTAATGTTAATTTCAAAATTTAAATAAATAACCAACTATCAAATGATCTAATTTAATTTAAAATAGATATAAATATTATATATAGGAACATTACCAAATAATTAATAATTTCTTTTTATAATTTTTTTATAAAAATTATATTTTGTCTAATATAATGCCCCCAAAATTTTTCACTTGAAGTCATACAGGGATTGAAAGTGAAAAAATTTTGTTGTTTATAATAATAAGAGAAGTATATACAAACGTATGTTTATTTATTTATTTATTTATTATTTTTTTTAAAGTATATAAATAATAACAATAAATGTTGATAAGGATGAAATTTTGAAACACCATTTAGAAAGTACACAAGATTACTGTACTCTTTTTCTTTTTCTTTGTTATTTAATTTATTTATTTAAATTGGCTAAACAAAAAGTAAAATCACTCAGTCCTCTTATCTTCTTGTGGTACATATGAGAAAGATAATACGCTAGTGTTAAACTTTTTCTTCAACTCTGTACCCCCACGTACTCTCCCAAATTTTATCTATTACGATTGGCTTTCTCTGTTCACAAGGGTTTGATTATACCTAATTTTTCCAATATTCCAAGTAAGGTTTTACTGCTAGCTCCATCTTTATCTTTTCTTTTCCATTAATGATTGTGAAGAACCCTAACCCCAAAAATGGCTTCCAAGTATCCCTTGTATTATTTATGAGTACTCGAATCTTACTCTGAAGAACATTCTTTTTTTAGCTTGTTTGTTGATCGTTGACAACCTCAGTATCCAATACTTGAATTTTTCAATCTGCATTATTATGGCAACCTCAAGCAACCATCTGTCAACAATTCCTCCTTCTTCATCTAACGTGGTTACTTGCGATAAGCCTGTTGTCAAGAATGGCAAGGATTTTGCTCCTGAACTAGAGGCCTCGAAATCAAAATTATGGGAATTTCAGGTGCTATTCCCTTTGACCATTGATGGTGTAGACTCAGCTTTTGTTGGTCCTATTGTCTCTCTTAAAGAAGCAAATAGGATAAAAAGTATTTTTTCTGGTCACCCTCAAAGAAAACCTGTTGCTTTTCAAGACTCCATTCCTATTGGATACTTCGACTCCAACAATAGACTATTCAGAAATCCCCCAAAGACCAACATTGGAGGTTACCATGCTTGGTTGGGTAGGGTTGAAACTGAGAAGATGACCTTGTGAAAAGAAATTGGGATATATGACCTAATTCAGCTTAGTAAAAATTCCTACACTGTTAATTCAGGATTAATGGGAGGTGCATTGTACTTCTGGGACGAGACTTCTCATACGTTTCACACCCCTTACGGTATGATTACTCCTACTCTTCTGGATGTGGCTGCAATAACTGGCCTACCTCCCTTGGGAGAGGAAATTTTAACCACTACCCGGTCAACCACAGGCGCTAAGTATACCATTGACATTTCTTCGATTACCTACCAGAGTTTCATTTTTAATAACAGAGGTCGAGATGGAGAACCTGTTTCTGATAATGAGCACATGACCTTCCTTCTCTATTGGTTGAGTGGCGTTGTTTTCTGTGCCAGAAGTATTCAAGTTGAAATCACCTATGTCCCATTGGCTGTTATGTTAGCTGAAGGCAAGAGGCTGTGTTTGGCCAAATTGTTCTGGCTCGACTATATCTCACTCTAGATTGGATCACATCCAATATGAGGGAGAAGAAAAGAATCACTAATGTTGACGGTCCCGTTTGGTTTTTTCAGTTGTGGTTGTCCGCTATTTTTTAATCTGAACTACAACCACGTTCGACCCAAAAAGGCCTACAGATTTTGCAATTGCCAGACACCGCTTGCTCAATTTAGTCTTTCCTGATAAGTTGATGCCCTCACCTGATAAGATGAAACACTTCTTTCGTGCTTTTTATCACTTGCCAGAGAAAGACCACAACATCAATTTGACTCCTTTTGCTAATTGTCAAATTGGTCCGGAATGGTTGACGCAATCGCTTACCCCAGCTAAGGTTACATAAAAAGAAAACATCACTATTTGGTCACAGTTCTTAACTCCCTAATTATTTTTTACTGGATTCCCGGGTGAGGATGACCTAAGAACAGCGGTCTATATGCCAAATGCCGTCTCAAGACAATTTGAGTTAGCTCAGGCCATTCCATCTCCTTACCATCTTCAAGAGTCACAATCTTTGCATGACAAAGCTATTTCACTAGAAGATCTGTTGTGCATTCAGAAAGATAATGTTGCGCGGAGGAATAAATTCCACTTGTTCCCTTTCAAGCCTTGTCCGTTGACCACCTAATCTTTTTTTTCTTGGTGGAAAAACTATTACTCCTCTATTGAAGTTGCTTTCAGTACTTGCTGTCAAAGGATGACCACTGTTCTTGTAATGCAACAAGTGAGAAGAGCAAAAAAGGGTAATTACCACTAAACTATTTGCTCATTTTATTATTATTATTATTATTATTATTATTATTATTATTATTATTATTATTATTATTATTATTAGTTAAGGTAATTTCCTCTATTAGTAACATGTCCTCTCTGTGTTGTTGCTATTAATTTTCTTCATGCACAATGTCTTCTAAGGCTATCACAATGGCACCTGTTTTAATTATTTTTTCATTATTATTATATATTTTTTTTATTATTACAGAGAACACAACTACCCCACTTGCCGCAAATCCTCTTTTGAGAAAGTCTTCTAGTAAGCTTGTAGGAAAAAAGAAATGCAATTTTAATTGCTCCAACCACCAGGTAAAAAGAAGACTTGAACCAATTGAAGTTTCAATATCTTCAAGTAGTAATGATAAGAATGACACATCAAATACATCCAATGACAATCTTGATGGACTGGTAATCTCTCAACACACTGAAAGGGACAACGAGAACACCTCGTCAAGTGATGAATCAGTCAGTAAATTCTCTTCGGAAGAAGATGTCAATGCTCTTAGCCCCAGTGACCGGCTTGCTTCTCAGGTATTTTTATATATTTTCACGTCTTCCATATTGAAATAACATCATCTTAAAGAACTTTGATAAACCCATATTTTAGGATATATTTTGTACTTAATTTGAGTGATTTATTCAATCCTTCACCCACTTATTCATATTAATTGCATGGTTTTACTTTCCCTTCCTTATTATATGATGTATGTGAAAAACATGTTTCCTATACTTTAAAATTAATTATTTTAATTACCTTTATTTCCATTCGATGCCGTGATTCGTGTGTTGAGTAGTTTCAGATCCCCTAGGGTAGGAATGACTTAAAGGAATGGAAAGAAAACATACAAAAATGGAAGAAAAGCACAAAACGGAGTTTTTGAAGAAACTGGCATCCACGCGATCGCATGGACGACGCGGCCGCATGCCAAGCGCGAAGAAGCAGCGACGCGGCCGCATGACTGACGCGACCGCGCGACTTAAGCAGAACACATATGACGCGGCCGCATGACTGACGCGACCGCGTGACAAGAAAAACTCCAAATGACGCGACCGCGTGACCCACGCGGACGTGTGACAGAGGCCACACACCAGAAATTGCAGAAAACGCTCCCAGCGAATTCTGAAGCCCTTTTTGGCCCAAATCCAAGTCCAGAAGGCATAGACCAGAGGTGATGAAGTGGGGGAATGCATCCATTCAAAGGAGAGTCTCCACTTTAGTTAGTTTTCCATGATTTAGATTTAGTTTTGAGAGAGGTTCTCTCCTCTCTCTTCTCTCTTTAGGATTAGGATTTAGAATTAGGATTTTATTCGCTTTCAGGATTAACTCTTGATCAGGTTCAATATTCCCTTTTATTTACTTTTGCAATTTAAGTTATGAATTCTTCCATGTTACAGATTACTCTTTTGAATTAATGTTATTTGAGGTATTTCAGTTTAATATTGCTTTCTTTTATTGATGTTGCTATTATTCCTAAATCTGAAGACATTTTTATTCCAGTAGATTTACTTTTCTCCTTTTGGTCTTGGTTAAGAAATCAGTAACTCAGGAGTTATCAAACTCAAACATGAATGATAATTGTTATCTTTGTTAATCAAACTGAACTTCAATAATCCCAATCTTTTCTTTGGAAATAAATAGGATCCGAAGATCAAACCAATTAATCCCTTGACCTTCCTTTATCTTAGTAAAGGTTAACAAAGTGGAATTAAGATTCAATTCTCATCATCATTGATAAGGATAACTAGGATAGGACCTCCAATTTCTCATACCTTGCCAAGAGTTTATTTACAATCATTTATTTATTTTACTCGCCATTTAAATTGCTTGTTCTTCATTTACTTTAATTGCTAATTAAACTATTCACTCCTCATTCTCAAAACCCCAATTTACAATCTCCATAACCAATAATAAGAACATACTTCCCTGCAGTTCCTTGAGAAGACGACCCGAGGTTTGAATACTTCGGTTATCAATTTATTTAGGAGTTTGTTACTTGTGACAACCAAACGTTTGTACGAAGGGATTTCTGTTGGTTTAGAGACTATATCTACAACGCGACTGTTTTTATAAAATTCTTTACTGGCAAAAATCCCAACGTCAAAATGGCGCCGTTGCCGGGGAATTGCAATCGTGTGCCTTATTATTGGTTATTGTAAATATTTTTTCTTTCACTTGTTTATTTGTCTTTATTTTTCTCCTCTTTATTTCTTTTTAGCTACTATGAATTCTCACCCCTTCCGCTTTGAGTTTGGTTCTAATGTTATTGAAAGGAATGAAAGTTATAACAGGAACATGCATCAAGGTCAGAGCAATCAAAGATGGATGGAGCCAAGAGGATCTGATCAACCCTTTAGGCAACAACACCCTCCAAGATATCATGGACAAAGACCATTCTACAATGCATACCAAATAAATAGACATGGTGGACAACCTTGTAATTACCAACAAGCCCCACCCTGTGCTTATAGGCCATCCTCTCAACGTAACTTCGAACCACCATACTCACAAGCTCCTTTTCACCATTCACCACCACATGATCCGCATTTACCTCGATTTCAATACAATTACTCCCAAACACCACCACTTCCCCCTGTACCATATCCAAATCTATCACCCCGAGAATCAGAGGTTCGCCTCAAGAAAACAGTAGATCAATTTCAAACAACCCTTCATCAACTGGAGCAAGCAGTAAGGCAATTATCTGCTAGTCGTTCGAACATTCAAGGACATCCCACAGCCCCATGTGGACAATCTAATGAAGAGCGTAGCATGAAGAAGATACTAGAAACTCCAGTAGACAAGACAGAGCATGGTTTTGTATTGGAACAAGTAGAGGAAGCTGTCATTATTGAAGAAGAAGAGTTGGTTGAAGACTTAGGAGACGCTGAACCTCCATGGGAATCCAAAGTTGTGGAGCATTCTGTCAAGGATGTTACAATTGATGCTAAGAAGGATTGTGCGCAATCCCCAGAGCAAGTCTTTCATGAAGAACTAGACAGAATAACCCAAGAAGCAAATTTCCTTGATGATGATAGTCACAAGTCAAGTTCTTCTAGTAATGAACTTGCATCTGCAAGCGAATTCTCTGAGATCGAAGAATCTTCCCCAAGTGAATACGAAGATGATACGGAGGTAGATTTCTCCCAACCTCCAGTCTATGACTTAAGTGATGAGGAAGACATAGATGGCTTTGATCAGGACATGGATACATTTGAAGAATCTTGCAAGGAAGTGGAGAAATTCACAGAAGAGCACAAGGGAGTAGAACTCACAGAACCATTGGAACCACCTATCCCAATGCCATTACCACCCAATACAAGCTTCAAGTGGGTACAATCCTTAACCTTTAACTGTATTTTTCCACTTGAATATGGTTTACTTGAAACAGATGGCCAGCTTAGAGCTCTCTGCGGCTTTAAGAGTAAGCGGGAAATGGCTTGTACTCAGAGCTGGTGCACAAGGTTCAATAAGGTTCCACGCTTCAACTCGAAGTGCACTGATTGGCATCATAATCAATCGAATGGATCTCGGAAAATGTTTGGTTATCCTGGTGAGAATCTGATTTCTAAACCGCCCAGATGGAAAAGTATAGATCAAGACGAAGGCGGATTTAAAAGCAAAGTTTGGGATCCTGGAATCTATGCTGACATTCATCACCCCGGGAGCCTGACAATCTGTTTGAAACTGCTCAGAAGCTTTACATGCCTAGTTTGGGACCCCGGAGGCTATTGGCATTCCAAGCATTGGTGGAGATTTCTGGATGAATTTAAGCACAAGCCACCATAACAAGAAGCTCATCCAATGTCCAACTTAAGGACTTTAACTAAAAGTGCTAGGTGGGAGACAACCCACCATGGTATGATCGTCCCTTTTTCAATTTTTATTTAGTTTTATTTGTTTTCAAGTTTTATTTTATTGAATCTGGAGTTTTGCATCTCATTCATATTAATCATTGCATTCTGCATACTGCATAATTGCATACCTGCATTAAAAAAAGGGTGCGCGACGCGACCGCATCATTCATGCGATCGCGTCAAGTTGCGAAAAACACTTCCCACGCGACCGCGTCATTCACGCGGCCGCGTGCCCTGGAGATTGGCGTAAAGATCCAACGTCCAGAAAGTTAGGCTGGAATCGTGCGGCCATTGTGCATTTTGCACAAATGACCCACGCGATTGCGTCACTCACGCGATTGCGTCACTTGCACAACCTCAATCCCACGCGACAGCGTGAGCGACGCAATCGCGTCGCATGGATTGCACAACACCCCAAAAGGAGACAGAGAGTTGCGCTGAAACGACACTGGAATCGTGCGTTTAGCACAATTTCCATCAACGCGATCGCCTGCCTAATGCGATTGCGTCATTCACTCTTTTAGCTATTCCATGCGATCGCGCCACTGACGCGATCGCGTCAACCACTATTTCAGCCCAACCACGCGATCGCGTGGATTCAAATTTATAACCCCAGTCACGCGAACCCTACCAGTCGCGCCCCCCCAACCCAAACCCCCCCCTTCCCTCTCTTCTTCTCCAATCAGGTTGTTAGGTAGCCTAGGATGTAGTTAGTGGATTTAGGTCTGTTTAATTGCGCTGTTCGTGTTTTTTGTTTCATTATTTTTGCAATTCTGTTGTTGCTGTGATGTTAGTTTTGTTCATATGCTGTAATTTCTTGTTTCATGCTGCTCTTTACTCTGATTTTTCATGTTCTTATTCCTTATATGTAATTACAGCTGTATTTTTGATTCATATGAACTATTCTGTTGTTTATTTTCTGGGACAATCCAATTTTAGCCGGAATGCTGCCCAAATCTCTATAAAATGTTTCCATTCATGTCTTGATTTTGGCATTTTCAACTGTGCTTTCCTTAGATTTAACCAAAACAATTCATGAATGCCAGGGCAAGCTTTCTTATTCTTTTTGATTTCCTGGTTCATAATTTGCATTTTTGATGTTTGATTCCAATTTTTGCTATTTCTATATCTATTTGAATCATCATCAACCTGTTTTCCTTATTTGGATATGAGTTACTTATAGCTTCTAACTGTGAATACTTGTTACTTGGAATATTTTCATTATGCCACTTACTTTAACCCACTTTTTACTAACTCACTAATTTTAACTTCCTAAACTCTTTTTCAATTCTAACCAACCTAACCTTTCAAAACTTCTCTTCTGATTTTCTTTCACTTTCTTTTAACATTCTAACCATGGCATGATGTTAATTTTTCTATTTAACATGAATTCAATTACATTTTGGATTGTGAATTCTCCTTTTCGGACTTTTAACTCCTATACAATCTTTAATGCACATTTACTTAACTCATTTTCCTTACCCTATTGCTCCTTTGCCACTTTGTGTTTCTTTTGACTATTTGCCTATTTATTTTCCTGTTTTTATTATATCCTGGTTTTCTGTTTTTCAGGATGTCTGCCAGCCAGAGAAAAAGAAAAAGAAAGGCTACTACTGGCAAACGGAAAAGAGGAGAATCCTCCATGTCCATTATGGATATTATGCACGATGACTCCTTGCGGGAGAAAAATTTTACCCCGCAGGAGAAGGCCGACCAGCTAATCCCTGCTACTGATCCAGTGAAATTTGCAAACCTATACTGTGAGCTGAAGTATCCGATATTTGCAAACTCCAGAAACCTATACCTGGAGAGAACTTTGAAGATCCCAGAAGAACTCCAGCAATACACCTCTGACCAGATCAAACAAAGAGGCTGGTTCTTCCTGCAGAGAAACCTGACTGAGGTCAATGCATCTTGGGTTAGGGAATTCTATTGCAATTACTTCAAAACCTCCCTAGATGCAGTGAACCTTAGAGAAAAGCAGATTCTGGTCACTGAAGAGGCCATTGAAGATGTCTTGAAGCTTCTGCCTAAAACTGATAAGCTAGATGGTTATCAAAAAGTTGAGGAGGATATGCGCTTCATGCGATTTGATTGGGATGCAGTCAAGACCCGGATAGCCCTTGACCCGACCGTTCCTTGGATTATGGATCAGAACACCACCATGCCAAAGGGAATCAAGCAGATTTACCTGAATGATGAGCCTCGGCTATGGCATCAGATACTTAGCAACTTCATTATGCCGAGTACTCATGAGACTGAGATACCAGCCGCTATGATCACCCTCCTATGGTGTGTGATGGAGGGTAAGGACCTGTACCTGCCACGCTTTATCCGGTACTATATGGCCAGGGTCCACATCCGAGGCACTCTTCCCTTTCCTTATCTGATTACCCAGCTAGGCCGTCGAGCTGACGTGCCCTGGGAGGATGCTGATGAAAAGGCATCTGCTGCAGAATGCAAGAAGATTATCCCTCACAGCAGGAACTTTCTGGCTTTGGGCTACAGACCTCATTTCCTCACTGCTGCTGCTGAGACAGCCACACCATCTTCTGGCCCCTCTTCCTCTACAGCTTCCTCAGCTACCCCTGCCACCACCACTGCACCTCCACCTGCCCTAGAGCCCGTCTATCATCTAGTGCACCGTCTGTTTCGACGGCTTGACCAGATGGAGCGTCGCAACAAGCGACGCTATGAGCACCTGAAGCTGATGATACGCTCTGGCGACATCCCCACTGAGCCTGACACACCATCCGAGGCATCTGAGGAGGAGGCGGATGATCACGAGGTAGAGACCCATCCATAGAGCGAGGCTGCGCAGGCAGACACAGAGCAGGCCGCATCACATCAGGAGACCCCGCATCAGATTCAGGCTGTAGACCCCGAGATCCCTATCCAGTCAGCACCTCCTCTGCCACAGGCAGCTCCTCAGACCACCACCACAGAGACTCCAGCTACCCGTCCTTCCAGTGATGACACCCCTTCACACCCTGCTTGAGTGAGCATTAGGGACGATGCTACATTTTAAGTGTGGGGAGGTCGCCATCTCTGGCGTTCTTTTTTTGGTGAACCACTACATACTCTTTTTATTTATTTTGCTACTTTTTTGTATTTCTCTTTTTATTTTTATTTTTATTTTCTCAGTACTTATATATATTGCTATTTTTATGTATTTATTCTATGTTGCACTTTAGTTCATATTTTAGCCATTTAGTTTAGTTACAATTCTAACTTATTAGTTATAGAAATTGTGGATTAATTAGTATATTTTACCCTTTTTAGCATAAGATAGCTTAGTTTAAATTGAAAAATATAAAAAGGAAATAAACTAGGGACTTGAACATAATAGAAACAATCCACACACCTTGTATATATAGCATTACATGTTAGTTAGTTAACAACATTTCATCAAGGAGAAACACTAGAACTTTAAAGGCACCTTACGTTTTACATTGAGAATAATGGGAATTTTTAACTAAACCTGCATGACATACATAACTGATAAATGATTTTTGAGCTAGAGAACACACAGCCTGTGAGTTTTGAGCTTAATTGTATGGTTACATTCAAACCATAATTTTTATTCCTGTGTGTTCCGCCCTTCTTATTTATTCTGGTGTTCTTTACTTTGTTTTAATCTATATGTCCGATTATAGAATATAACTACATACCAAGAGAATAATTGAGGCCATTATTTGATTTTAGCTTACTTATCCCAAAATAGCCTACCCTTTACATCACCCTTGTTAGCCTTTTTGAGCCTTTAAATCCCCTTTTATTCTATAAACCACATTACTAGCCTTAAGCAGAAAAACAAAATAAAAATTCCAAGTTGAATCCATGGTTAGCTTAAGATAGAAATTGTGTATGGTTTACATGTGAGAAACCTATTGGGAACATGGATGATAAAAACAAAAAAGTAGAAAAGTTAAAAAGAATAAAATAATTCAAAATAAAAATTTTGGGAAGCATGCTTATGTGAAATCAAAATAATTGAATTACCATGTACATTAAAAAAAAGTGTTATTTTTCAGTAGTTGAATAAAGGGGACACAAAAGAATTTCCCAAATGTGAAATAAAGTAATGCACATGGGATAAAAATAATAAACATTAAGGCATGAGCATGTAACATCAAAAGTGGAAAAATACGGGAAAATAGGTAAAGAAGCTTTGCTTAAGAAAGTATGTATGTTAGGTGAGATCTTAGACTAATTAAGGATTCACTTATTAGCTCACTTAGCCTTATACATATACCCTTACCTTTACCTTGGCCCCATTACAACCTTAATTCAAAACCTCATGATTTTTGGTATGTCTATATTCTATAATTGTTGATTAGTTAGATGAAGAACAAAGTTATAGAAAGAAAGAATAAAAAGAAGAATAGAGTGATTAACCCAATAAACACTGAGTAATTAGAGAGTAAACACAAAATCCAGTGAGGGTTCAATAGCTCATTAACATATATCTCTGCTTAAATTATTAATTGTCTTGCAAGTTTATAAAATATTTTTTCTCTCCCATCTCAATTGTAAAGGCACTTTATCACTATCTAAGGCTTGGCTATATATATATATATAT
>NC_029789.2:111914708-111940948 GCF_000816755.2 Arachis ipaensis
GTTAATTATTTTAATTACCTTTATTTCCATTCGATGCCGTGATTCATGTGTTGAGTAGTTTCAGATCCCCTAGGGCAGGAATGACTTAAAGGAATGGAAAGGAAACATACAAAAATGGAAGGAAAGCATAAAATGGAGTTTTTGAAGAAACTGGCATCCACGCAATCGCATGGACGACGCGGCCGCATGCCAAGCGTGAAGAAGCAGCGACGTGGCCGCATGACTGACGCGACCGCGCGCCTTAAGCAGAACACATATGACGCGGCCGCATGACTGACGCGACCGCGTGACAAGAAAAACTCCAAATGACGCGACCGCGTGACCCACGCAGACGCGTGACAGAGGCCACGCACCAGAAATTGCAAAAAATGCTCCCAGCAAATTCTGAAGCCCTTTTTGGCCCAAATCCAAGTCCAGAAGGCATAGACCAGAGGTTATGAAGTGGGGGAATGCATCCATTCAAAGGAGAGTCTCCACTTTAGTTAGTTTTCCATGATTTAGATTTAGTTTTGAGAGAAGTTCTCTCCTCTCTCTTCTCTCTTTAGGATTAGGATTTAGAATTAGGATTTTATTCACTTTCAGGATTATCTCTTTATCAGGTTCAATATTCCCTTTTATTTACTTTTGCAATTTAATTTATGAATTCTTCCATGTTACAGATTACTCTTTTGAATTAATGTTATTTGAGGTATTTCAGTTTAATATTGCTTTCTTTTATTGATGTTGCTATTATCATTTATTTATTTTACTCGCCATTTAAATTGCTTGTTCATCATTTACTTTAATTGCTAATTAAACTATTCACTCCTCATTCTCAAAACCCCAATTTACAATCTCCATAACCAATAATAAGAACATACTTCCCTGTAGTTTCTTGAAAAGATGACCCGAGGTTTGAATACTTCGGTTATCAATTTATTTAGGGGTTTGTTACTTGTGACAACCAAACGTTTGTACGAAGGAATTTCTGTTGGTTTAGAGACTATATCTACAACACGACTGTTTTTATTAAATTCTTTACTGGCAAAAATCTCAACGTCAAACTTACATGGTGATGATACTTCTCATGCTGAGTCCCCTTTTTATTACCTTTGTCCTCATTTCACTTTTTGATTTAGGTCACCGTGACTCCTACCATTTCTTTGATCGTGCCTAATTCTGAAAATATGATGGCTGCCACATCTAATAAGCCTATACCCAATACCAATGCAAATAAGGTATGACATGTAATTTAGCCTGATGGTTGGTATCTCTTCCTTGTATCTTCTTTATTTTTATGTTAACATTTGCCTTTGCATTTTTTGTCTAGCTTCAAAATTCTGAAATCCCCCAAGTGAGCGGTCAGAAAAACAAATACCCATCACTTCCATCCATGCTCAAACCCCTAATGTGGTGAATGATTTATTGGCTGATTTAGAAACTCTAAATGAAGCATATGCATGTAGCATTGATACACAGAAGGCCATAGTTGAATCTTGTTCTACCATTCAAAGTCACCCTTCAACAGAGCAGCCCCATACTACACCTCCCACAACCAAGATTGTTGACAATTCCATCCTACTTCCATTAAGCCAACAACTCAATGTCATTCTATCCAAACCTGTTTTGACACTTGCTACGGATCCGCAATTTAAGGCTCAGCTTTCTGATATTCTTCAAACTTTTTTAACTACACCACATCCTGAGACTATTGATCCTTTGTTGGCTCGCTTGCGGAAGGTTTATGAGGATCTTTATGCCAAATTTCCAGATTCTCAGGCAGCCATCTCATCGTGTCAACAATTAACTGAATCTCTTTCTAAATTGAAACAAGACACCTCCTCTTTTGAGGCTGTCAAAGCTACCCTGGCTGCCCATATTACAAAAGCTAAAGATCGGGATCATGAGCTATCTGAGGAGATTCGAGACTTAGAACAACAGCTGACTGTCAAGAGAGGAGCAAAAAGTAGCCTGGATGCTGCTTTGATAAAGAATGAGGCTCAATTTACTAAAGCAAGTAGCATGCTTGACAGTAGCAATGCAGCCTTACAGTCACTTGAAGAGAAGATGCCCTCCTCACAGGAAGCTGCCAAAGAAGCCAGGAACTTCCAAACCACTCTCCAAGCTGAAGTTATTCGCTTGAAGGAGATCTTTGAAACCTAGTCTTGCATTTCTTATGTGAACCTTTGTGATTTTAATATGTGTCTGCAATCTTCACTTTTTGAACTTTTAGAATTTTGTTTATTATTCGCTTTTGAATGCATTCTATCCTTATTTTGGAGATTGGACACTTACCATTTTTTTTTCTTTGGACACTACAACTGGATATTTTTGTGTCCTTAAACATGTGGAATGTTTATCTCATGTATGCCTGGCCTATATATCTTTAAATATTTGCCATTTATTGAAGGAATTCTTCTTCCTGATTCGATTTTAATAATCGTATAGGCATTTTCAGAATAAACTTTGTCAACTACATAAGGTCCTTCCCAAGTTGGAGACCATTTACCATAAGTTTTTGACTTTTTTTCTATAGGCAAAATTGTTTTCCACACTAAATCTCCAACTGCAAATGTCTTTGCTTTAACACGGCGGTTGTATGATTTTGACATAATCTCTTTTTGTCGAATCACCAGCTCTAAAGCTCTCAACCTTTCGTCATCTAGTTCATTGAGCTCATCATGCAAAGAATTCCAATAATCTACTACTGGTATCTCATCTTGTCAAGCCACCCTTACACTTTGCAGATTAATATCAATTGGCAACACCGCATCATGACCGTAAACTAACTTATATGGGGTGGTTCCAGTAGAACCTCTTGGAGAATTTCGGTAAGCCCAAAGAACTTGACTGAGAGTTTGGTGCCAATTTCTTGGCTGCCTTCCAATGTGTTTTTTAATTAATGCAATCAAAATTTTATTCGCTGCCTCCACTTGTCCATTGGCTTGGGCATAATATGGTGTAGAAGAAAGCATTTTTATATCCCTAGATTTGGCATATTTCATGACCTTTTTCCCAATAAACATGGTTCCTTGATCAGTGGTAATAGAATGAGGAATTCCAAACCTATGCACAATATGCTCCTCAATAAAATCTATTATTTCATTGTGAGTCACCTCCCTCAGAGGGATAGCCTCTACCCATTTAGAAAAATAATCAACACCAACCAAAATGAACTTATGATCTTTAGAAGAAGGTGGGTGAATCTGTCCAATAAGATCTAGAGCCCAACCTCTAAATGGTCATGGCTTAATTATAACATGCAGTTCTGATGCTGGAATATGTTGAAGGCTTCCATGTTTTTGGCATTCTTCACAGGACCTGGCATAATTTATACAATCTTTTTGAATAGTTGGCCAATACAATCTTCTCCTATTTATCACCCATTTCATTTTTTCCCCTGATTGATGGGCACCACAAATTCTCTCATGCACTTCAGCAAGAGCCAAATACGCTTCTTTTTCTCCCAAACATGTCAAGAGATTTCCATCAACAGATTTCTTAAACAAGACATTACTTATTAGAACATAACTTTGAGCCCTATATTTAAGTTTTCTATCGACACTAAGACTTGGATTTTTTAAATATTCTACAATTGGTACTCTCCAATCTTCTGGGTCTAGTTTTTCTAATGACAATACTTCTCTTTCTCTCAAAGGCATAAATATGTCCTTTATCCTTACCAATTTTTCTATTGTTGATGGCTTGATCTTATATCTTGAAGCAATTTGAGCTAATTCATTTGCTTCTTGATTTAACTCCCTTGGAACATGCCTTACAATGACATTATCAAATTTACTCAACAACTCTGTAGCCACATTGAAATACTTTCTTAAATTTTTACTAACACATCTATATTCAAGTGATACTTGACGGACTACAAGCTGTGAATCTCCAAAAATTTTCACATTTTTAACTCCTCTTTCTAATAATAATTTCAGTCCCATTATTAATGCTTCATACTCTGCCTCATTGTTGGAACATGAATAATTCAATTCAAAGAGGAATTTGCTTGGCTCGCCACTTGGAGAAATAATTAAAATTCCTATACCAACACCACCCTTATGGCATGAACCGTCAAAATATAATTTCCAAGTCACCAAACCAACGAACCCAGTAAACTCTCATCAATGTCAATACAAGGATGATCAACCAGGAAATCAGCTAGAACCTGACCCTTAACGGCTCTTGCAGGAACAAAATGTAAAGAAAATTCCGTTAAGGCCAGCATCCATTTTCGTAGTCTACCATTCAATATTGGAGAAGACAACATATATTTAAGAACATCAAACTTAGAAATTACATAAACATTCCTAGGAATTAGATAGTACTTAAGTTTTAAACAAGAAAAATATAAAGCTAAACACAGTTTCTCAATTGGAGAATAACGGCTCTCAACATCATTTAGCACACGACTTAGATAATAACTCACTCTCTCGTTGCCATTCTCATCTTCTTGAGCCAACATTCTACCAATTGTTACTTCAGAAGTTAACACGTAAAGTTTTAGAGGTGCTCCGTGCCTTGGAGGTGTCATAATAGGAGGATTAGTAAAATACTGCTTGATGTTGTCAAAAGCTTCTTGATGCTCTGTTTTCCATTGGAACTCTTCCTCTTTTTTCAACTTGATCAGAGGCGTAAAAACCTTGGTTTTTCCTGACAGATTGGAAATGAACCTTCTGAGGTAATTGACCTTCCCTAAAAATGTTTGTAGTTGCTTTTTGTTTGCTGGAGGGGGAGCCTCTAAGATAGCCTTTACCTTATTTTTTTCAATTTCAATCCCTTTTTTTGCACCAAGAAATCAAAAAAATTCCCTGCACTCACACCAAAAGCACATTTTAAGGGATTCATTTTCAACTTATGCTTTCTCATTCTTTCAAATGTTTTTTTTAAATTTTTTAGATGCTCTTTTTTAGCATTTGATTTGACAACCACATCATCAACATAAATTTCCATAAAATTTCCAATAAAGTCATGAAAAATTTTGTTCATCGCCCTTTGATAAGTTGCACCAGCATTTTTTAGCCCAAATGGCATCACAACCCATTAAAAAGTTCCTAAAGCACCTGGACACCTAAATGTTGTTTTTGACACATCTTCTTCAGCTATGTATATTTGATTATAACCTAAATATCCATCCATAAAACTTAACATTTCATGACCAGCAGTAGAATCTATCAACATATCAGCTATAGGCATTGGATATTCATCTTTTGGTGTTGCAGAATTTAAATCTCTAAAATCAATGCAAACCCTTAATTTTCCATTCCTTTTCATAACAGGAACAATATTAGAAATCCAATTGACATACCTTGCTGTTCTTATAAACTTAGCCTTAAGAAGTCTTTCAATCTCTTCTTTAATCTTCTACACGACTTCAGGAGCAAATCTCCTTGGTGGCTGCTTGACAGGTTTAACATTGGCTTTCAATGGCAATTGATGTTCTACTAATTCACGACTCAAGCCTGGCATCTCTACATAATCCCATGCAAAACAGTTGCAATATTCCTTCAAAATCTCCACCATTTCTTTTTTGAAATTATCAGGCAGCATCTTGCTCACATATGTTGGTCTAGGATAATTACCGTTACCAATATCTACTTCCTCCAAAGGATCCTGCACCTCAACCTTTTTCACAGTGTCAGTGTTATTCTTTTCAAAACCTAAAGGACCATCATCATATATACAATCATAAGGTATATTGTCAATGCACCCTTCTCTGTCTGCCATATAGGCTGACAGCCAAGCTAGTTGGCTCGTTGAACTCATCATCTAAGTTTCTCCTGAGGCCGTATCCGCCCCGGCCTTATGGACCAAAATAAAACCATTCATTTCTATTTTGCACATCTCAATACTTTCAGGATTAAATGCCTTGGTGTCAACTGTCAGTGGCTTGACTCCAGAATTATACATTCTGAACTCCACATGCATCTCATCATAGTAACATGTACTATTATCAGCAGAAACTTCTTCCACTCCCCCGTCTTCGTTCCTGAAAATCAATTTTTGATGTAGAGTGGATGGAATAGCACCCATTCCATGAATTAAATCATGTCCCAAAAGTAAGTTAAAACCAGCCTTAGAAGGAACAACAACAAATAGAGTTGGCCTACTAACAGAACCAACCACAATTGACAGCAGAACCACACATTTAACAGAAGAAGTCCTTCCATTAAAATCTGTTACCCCAATGCTACTTTTAATCAGATCTTTTTCAGTCTTTCCAAGCCTTCCCATCATTTTTTCAGGCATGAGATTAACAGCAGCTCCTCCGTCAACCAAAATCTTATTGACTATCCTTCCATCAACACGAGCCTTGATATGTAGTGGACACAAGTGTTCCTTATCATTTTCAGTAGGCTTCTCAAATAATCCTCCACCACACATATTGTCATCTAGCAATAAGCATTCGCTTCCAGGGAAGACATCATAACAATCATCTTCTAATGACTCTACTTCCTGGACTTGACTATACTCCTCAGGCAATATTGACATCACAGCTATAGGTTGCTTAACACCAAATATTGCTTCTAAGCTGTCATCAAAACCAGTGTCAAAATTATCAGTAATTAAATCTTCATCCTGTTTTCCCTTGTTTTCAACCATTACCCTTTTTCCAGCAAGATTCTTCTTGACATTTTTATTGCATTTTGGGTGATTAGAAGAATTGCCTGTTTCTGCAGACTTGGCCATGGTTGGCAAAGGAGAAAAATCTACTCCGTGTCCCTTGTATGGATCCAAAGGAACATACCCAGGTATATTCTCTTTTTGCTCAAAAGTTGTAAAAGGAGAATATTTTGGAATATTTTGACAATTTGGCCAAGAAAAATAATTAGGAACCTGCTGCATGTTAGGATTATAACAAGAATAAATTGGCTTTGAGGGAATAGGCACATTTTTTGGAATATATATACTACCTCCGTCTTGTGCAAGATTCATGTTCCATAACTGAGACTCATAGTACCTGGGCTTGAAAGGTCTAGGCTTCACCCATTTGTTTTTTCCTCTTACAAAAGTGGTAGGTTGATTCTGCACATTTCTCACATTCTGGACCCATTTATTGTTTGAAATTTTGGTGAGAGGAACTCTTGTCTTTTGAGAAAATCCATCAGGTTTTCCATCAATCATGACCACAGTCTTCATCTTCTGGTTGACGGGTTGTACCCCAGTATTGTTGACGCACTTGTTCAAAGGAGCCTGACCGTCCAACTTTTGTTTTCCCTCAGCTATTTTCTACTTTAGCTCGTTAGTTTCATCTTCTTTTTCAGCAATCTTCTTTCTCAACTCAGCCTTTTCTTTCTCTTCATCTTTGTACTTTTCAAACTCTTTTGTAGCTTCCTTGTCAAAAACAGCATTGCACTTTGGGCACATGGCGATGGTGCTGTCAGATTCTTTAATTCTCAACAAAAAATCTAACAAATCCTCACCAGGATGAGGATAAACTGGCTTCTTATCTTGCTCAAAGACTCTCAAGTCCTTATTTTCACCTTTAGCACTAACCATTGTGGCATCAACTTCTACCATGTTGACTGACAAATTGAATGGCTCGACATAATTTGAGTCAGCAGCAAATGGTTCAATGTCCACCTTCATAGTAGTTTTATCCTCAAACTTCAATCTTCCCTCCTCAATTGCTTTTTGTATCAAGTCCCTGAAACGGACGCAATTATTAGTGGTATGCGAAAATACCTGATGAAACTTACAAAATTTCTTATTCTTTATTTCATCAGCTGTAGGCATCTTTTTTCCTTCTGGTAAAATAAGCTGCTTATCCTTTAATAAAACTTCAAATATTTGATCTGCTTTAGAAATATCAAAAGAATAAGTCTTATTTTCAGTTTTGGAATATGGAAAAACTTTTTCTTTTGCTTTAACAGGCTTCAAGGATTTGCATACATAAGGAGGACCTCCTCGCAATTCAGCAATATAAACCTCTTTCTCATCTGAATCACTACTATCGAAAAAATAATCAACATATGCAACCTTTTTAGAACCTTTTTTGAAATTTTCTTTTTCTTTTTTAATTTGTTCTATTTGTCTTACTCTTTCAGCTAGCTGGGAAAGATCTAAAGTATGTTGATTGACAAGTTTCTTCCTAACTCCAAATTCTAACCCATTAGTAGCCATTTTGACAACTTCAGATTCTAGAATCGGAGTAAAACATTTATTTCTCATGTTTCTAAACCGTGCCAAATAGGTGTCAATGGATTCTCCCTCTGCACGTTTAACAGAGAATAAATCTGTAAGACTAACTTTTAATTCACCTCAGAAAAATTGATCATGAAAATTTCTTTCTAACTGTGCCCAAGAATGAATAGAATTTGGTCTCAAGTTGGAGAACCATGTAAATGCATTTTTTGTTAAAGAAGAAGGAAAATATCTCATCTTGAGATATTCATTAGAAGCTGCTTCCCCAATTTCAACAGTATATTGAGCAATATGCTCTACTGTAGACTCATTTTCTTCTCCAGAAAATTTTGTAAGGGATTTCAGAATTTTTCAACCTCTTGGAAGCTCTGCTTGTTGGACACATTGATGAGCGGATAATTTATACGCTTTTTGGCATTATTTTTACATAGTTTTTAGTATAATTTAGTTAGTTTTTAGTATATTTTTTATTAGTTTTTAAATAAAAATCACATTTCTGGACTTTACTATGAGTTTGTGTATTTTTCTGTGATTTCAGGTATTTTGTGGCTAAAACTGAGGGACTTGAGCAAAAATCAGATTCAGAGGTTGAAGAAGGACTGCAGATGCTGCTGGATTCTGACCTCCCTGCACTCAAAGTGTATTTTCTGGAGCTACAGAACTTAAAATGGCGCGCTCTCAATTGCGTTGGAAAGTAGACATCCAGGGCTTTCCAGCAATATATAATAGTCTATACTTTGCCCGAGTTTAGATGACGTAAACTGGCGTTCAACGCCAGTTCCATGCTGCATTCTGGAGTTAAACGCCAGAAACAGGTTGCAAAGTGGAGTTAAACTCCAGAAACAGGTTACAAACTGGCGTTCAACTCCAAGAGAAGCCTCTACATGTGTAAAGCTCAATGCTCAGCCCAAGCACACACCAAGTGGGCCCCAGAAGTGGATTTCTGCGTCATTTACTCATTTCTGTAAACCCTAGTAACTAGTTTAGCATAAATAAGACTTTTTACTATTGTATTTACATATTTAGTTTCATCTTTAGATCACGTTTGGGGGCTGACCATTCGGCCATGCCTGAACCTTCATCACTTATGTATTTTCAACGGTAGAGTTTCTACACACCATAGATTAAGGTGTGGAGCTCTGCTGTTCCTCATGAATTAATACAAAGTACTATTATTTTTCTATTCAATTCAAGCTTATTCTGATTCTAAGATATTCATTCACACCTCAATATGAATGTGATGATCGTGACAGTCATCATCATTCCCAACCCATGAACGCGTGCCTGACAACCACTTCCATTCTACCTTAGATTGAATGAGTATCTCTGGGATTCCTTAATCAGAGTCTTCGTGGTATAAGTTAGAATCCATGGACGGCCATTCTTGAGATCCGGAAAGTCTAAACCTTGTCTGTGGTATTCCGAGTAGGATCTGAAAAGGGATGGCTGCGACGAGCTTCAAACTCGCGAGTGCTGGGCGTAATGACAGACGCAAAAGGATCAGTCGATCCTATTCCAGTATGATCGAGAACCGACAGATGATTAGCCATGCAGTGACAGCGCATTGGACCATTTTCACTGAGAGGACAGGATGTAGCCATTGACAATGGTGATACCTAACATACAGCTTGCCATAGAAAGGAGTATGAACGATTGGATGAAGACAACAGGAAAGCAGAGGTTCAGGAGGAACGAACGCATCTCTATACGCTTATCTAAAATTCTCACCAATGAATTACATAAGTATCACTATCTTTATTTTATATTTTATTTATCTTTTAATTATTAAATATCCATAATTAATTGAATTCGCCTGACTGAGATTTACAAGGTGACCATAGCTTGCTTCAAGCCGACAATCTCCGTGGGATCGACCCTTACTCACATAAGGTTTATTACTTGGACGACCCAGTGCACTTGCTGGTTAGTTGTGCGAAGTTGTGACAAAGAACTAAGATTATGAACGTGCGTATTGAGTTTTTAGCGATGTTACCAAGGAATGGAAGCGTCATGATTTCCGCGCACCACACATTCAGGAAAAGCGGACACAAAATATGGCCTATTTAAGCAACCAACATTAAATCCCAAACGGTTTAACACTTGTTCAACATTTCTAGCTAGATTATAATGCCCCCCTAAGTTGTTTTGCCTCAGTCTTTCTAACATATCGTCAGCATTTTGACCATGTCTAGGCATATAAACATCATAATTAGGAATTGCTCCACTGTTCTGATTGACATTATCAAATCTTAAACCCAAGTTATCATTTTCTTCTAAATTTACCACAGTAGCAATCCTATTGACTTGCCTATTTAATTGTTCAATTCTAGTGTTTGTGTTTTCTAAAAGAGGATTTAAAACTGTCACCATTTGATGAGTTAACATGTTTACTAGATCATGGTGGCTTTCATCCATCTGTTGCCTAATATTTGCTAAAGATCCCACAGTTTGACTAGGTTGATTAACAGGCATTGCTCTTGACATGTTAGGAAATACAGGTTTGGAATTTTCTACCCTAGTGACAGTGGATGTAGTAGAATTAGATGCACTGTTATTTCCTGTATTAATAGAATGTGAAAAATTTTGTTGTGATACGTGTGAACCTGATGCCCCAGAAACAGGTACATTTGACATGCCATATGGATTTTGATAAATAGGATTTTGAAAAGTTGAGCAGAGAGGCACAGATAATCCTTGTGTCACCATGGAGGGGACATACCCCGGTGGCAAGCCATATGGCGGCCACCCCACGGTATTTATGTGAGTTGTATTTAACCCTGTATGGGCATGACCAATGCCATCATGCCTCACTGACATCAAGGTAGGCTCTGCGTTTGAAACCACAGGAGAATTTTCGGATTCATTTCCTCTAATCTCATCACTAGAAGAAGAAGAAGATGGTGCAGAAGTATTTGACATGTCAACTGACGCTGATTTCCTTGGCTCTGGACGCACGAACTTACCACTGTGCAACCACATACAAATTCAAAATTCTTGATTTTTCTTTTGACAAACTACAATCTATTGACAAGGTCCCACTGGGCATGCCAATTTGTTTTACTCAAATTTTTGTTCCATTGTTAACAACAAATAAATCAACAATTTTCGAGTTTTGTTTCACAATCTTAATTTAAGGAGCGGAAACGACTCCTTTTGTGGATGTCTCAAGGTCTCAATTGTAGTTTCGAAAGTAAAATTAAAGATGAAAAGAAAATATGCAAGGTGCCGGAGGCAAAGTAAAATGCAGAAATTAAAGCAAACAGGAAATTAAAAAGAAGATGAAGGAAGAAACATGAACGTAAAAGAGAAAAAGACGTAAAAGTAGAGGAATTTTATTAATAAAAACTAGAAAAAAGCAAAGTACAAGTGTTTGAGTTCAGATGAATTACTTAAGATTCCCAATTTTACTCTGTGATGCCAAGCGGCTGAGAGCGCTTTTTGTGTTTCTAAGCATTTTTCAAGAAGAACTGAACTGACTACAATGTTTTCCTAAAGCTCTATTTATAGACTAGCCTAATATCAGCTAACAGTTACCATTTGTACACTACTTGCAGAAAATTTGAATTTCTTGTAACTGTTCCCGCACTTCTTGCTTGATGTTAATTTCAAAATTTAAATAAATAACTAACTATTAAATGATCTAATTTAATTTAAAATAGATATATATATATTATATATAGGAACATTACCAAATAACTAATTATTTCTTTTTATAAGTTTCTTATAAAAATTATATTTTGTCTAACATAATGCCCCCCAAAAATTTTCACTTGAAGTCATACAGGGAATGAAAGTGAAAAAATTTTGTTGTTTATAATCATAAGAAAAGTATATACAAATGTATGTTTATTTATTTATTTATTTATTTATTTTTTTCCAAGAAGAACTGAACTCAAACACTTGTACTTTACTTTTTTCCAGTTTTTATTAATAAAATTTCTCTACTTTTACATCTTTTTCTCTTTTACGTTCATGTTTCTTCCTTCATCTTCTTTTTAATTTCCTGTTTGCTTTAATTTCTGCATTTTACTTTGCCTCCGGCACCTTGCATGTTTTCTTTTCATCTTTAATTTTACTTTTGAAACTACAATTGAGACCTTGAGACATCCACAAAAGGAGTTGTTTCCGCTCCTTAAATTAAGATTATGAAACAAAACTCAAAAATTGTTGATTATTTGTTGTTAACAATGGAACAAAAATTTGAGTAAAAGAAAATTATAAAAAGAAATAATTAGTTATTTGGTAATGTTCCTATATATAATATTTATATCTATTTTAAATTAAATTAGATCATTTGATAGTTGGTTATTTATTTAAATTTTGAAATTAACATCAAGCAAGAAGTGCGGGAACAGTTACAAGAAATTCAAATTTTCTGCAAGTAGTGTACAAATGGTAACTGTTAGCTGATATTAGGCTAGTCTATAAATAGAGCTTTAGAAAAATATTGTAATCAGTCCAGTTCTTCTTGGAAAACGCTTAGAAATCCAAAAAATGCTCTCAGCCCCTTGGCATCACAGAGTAAAATTGGGAATCTTAAATAATTTCTCTGAACTCAAACACTTGTACTTTGCTTTTTTCCAGTTTTTATTAATAAAATTCCTCTACTTTTACGTCTTTTTCTCTTTTACGTTCATGTTTCTTCCTTCATCTTCTTTTTAATTTCCTGTTTGCTTTAATTTCTGCATTTTACTTTGCCTCCGACACCTTGAATGTTTTCTTTTCATCTTTAACTTTACTTTCGAAACTACAATTGAGACCTTGAGACATCCACAAAAGGAGTCGTTTTCGCTCCTTAAATTAAGATTGTGAAACAAAACTCGAAAATTGTTGATTTATTTGTTGTTAACAATGGAACAAAAATTTGAGTAAAACAAATTGGCACGCTCGGTGGGACCTTGTCAATAGATTGTAGTTTGTCAAAAGAAAAATCAAGAGTTTTTGAATTTGCATGTGGTTGCGCAGTGGTAAGTTCGTGCGTCCAGAGCCAAGGAAATCAGCATCAGTTGACATGTCAAATACTTCTGCAGCATCTTCTTCTACTTCTAGTGATGAGATTAGAGGAAATGAATCCAGAAATTCTCCTGTGGTTTCAAACGCAGAGCCTACCTTGATGTCAGTGAGGCATGATGGCGTTGGCCATGCCCATATAGGGTTAAATACAACTCACATAAATACCGTGGGGTGGCTGCCATATGGCTTGCCACCGGGGTATGTCCCCTCCATGGTGACACAAGGATTGCCTGTGCCTCTCTACTCAACTTTTCAAAATCCTATTTATCAAAATCCATATGGCATGTCAAATGTACCTGTTTCTGGGGCGTTAGGCTCACACGTATCACAACAAAATTTTTCATATTCTATTAATACAGGAAATAACAGTGCATCTAATTCTACTACATCCACTGTCACTAGGGTAGAAAATTCTAGACCTGTATTCCTGACATGTCAAGAGCAATGCCTGCTAATCAACCTAGTCAAACTATGGGATCTTTAGCAAATATTAGGCAACAGATGGATGAAAGTCACCATGATCTAGTAAACATATTAACTCATCAAATGGTGACAGTTTTAAATCCTCTTTTAGAAAACACAAACACTAGAATTGAACAATTAAATAGGCAAGTTAATAGGATTGCTACTGTGGTAAATTTAGAAGAAAATGATAACCAGGGTTTAAGATTTGATAATGTCAATCAAAATGGTGGAGCAATTCCTAATTATGATGTCCATATGCCTAGACATGGTCAAAATGCTGATGATATGTTAGAAAGATTTAGGCAAAACAACTTAGGGAGGCATTATAATCTAGCAAGAAATGTTGAACAAGTTTTAAACCGTTTGGGATTTAATGTTGGTTGCTTAAATAGGCCATATTTTGTGTCTACTTTTCCTGAATGTGTCCAACAAGCAGAGCTCCCAAGGGATTGGAAAATTCCATAGTCCCTTACAAAATTTTCTGGAGAAGAAAATGAGTCTACAGTAGAGCATATTGCTCGATATACTGTTGAAATTGGGGAAGCAGCTTCTAATGAATATCTCAAGATGAGATACTTTCCTTCTTCTTTAACAAAAAAATGCATTTACATTGTTCTCCAACTTGAGACCAAATTCTATTCATTCTTGGGCGCAGTTAGAAAAAAATTTTCATGATCAGTTTTTCCGAGGTGAATTGAAAGTTAGTCTTACAGATTTATTCTCTGTCAAACGTGCAAAAGGAGAATCCATTGATACTTATTTGGCGCGATTTAGAAACATGAGAAATAAGGGTTTTACTCCGATTCCGGAAATTGAAGTTGTCAAAATGGCTACTAATGGGTTAGAATTTGGAGTTAGGAAGAAACTTGTCAATCAACATACTTTAGATCTTTCCCAGTTAGCTGAAAGAGTAAGACAGATAGAACAGATTAAGAAAGAAAAAGAAAATTTTAAAAAGGGTTCAAAAAAGGTTGCATATGTTGATTGTTTTTCTGATAGTAGTGATTCAGATGAGAAGGAGATTTATATTGCTAAATTACGTGGGGGTCCTCCTTATGTATGCAAATCTTTGAAGCCTGTTAAAGGAAAAGAAAAAGTTTCTTCATATTCTAAAGTTGAAAATAAGACTTATTCTTTTGATATTTCTAAGGCAGATCAAATATTTGAGATTTTATTAAAAGATAAACAGCTTATTTTACCAGAAGGAAAAAAGATGCCTTCAGCTGTTGAAATAAAGAATAAGAAATTTTGTAAGTTTCATCAGGTATTTTCACACACCACTAATAATTGCGTCTGTTTCAGGGACTTGATACAAAAAGCAATTGAGGAGGGAAATTGAAGTTTGAGGATAAAACTACTATGAATGTGGACACTGAACCATTTGCTGCTGACTCAAATTATGTTGAGCCATTCAATTTGTCAATCAACATGGTAGAAGTTGATGCCACAATGGTTAGTGCTAAAGATGAAAATAAAGACCTGAGAGTCTTTGAGCAAGATAAGAAGCCAGTTTTTCCTCGTCCTGGTGAGGATCTGTTAGATTTTTTGTTGAGAATTAAAGAATCTGACAGCACCATCGCCATGTGCCCAAAGTGCAATGCTGTTTTTGACAAGGAAGCTGCAAAAGAGTTTGAAAAGTACAAAGTTGAAGAGAAAGAAAAGGCTGAGTTGAGAAAGAAGATTGCTGAAAAAGAAAATGAAACTAACGAGCTAAAGCGGAAGATAGCCGAGGGGAAACAAAAGTTGGGTGGTCAAACTCCTTTGAACAAGTGCATCAACAACACTAGGGTACAACCCGTCAACCAGAAGATGAAGTCTGTGGTCATGATTGGTGGAAAACCTGATGGATTTTCTCAAAAGATAAGAGTACCTCCCACCAAAATTTCAAACAATAAATGGGTCCAGAATGTGAGAAATGTGCAGAATCAACCTACTGCTTTTGCAAGAGGAAAAAACAAATGGGTGAAGCCTAGACCTTTTAAGCCCAGGTACTATGAGTCTCAGTTATGGAACATGAATCATGCACAAGTGGGAGGTAGTATATATATTCCAAAAAATGTGCCTGTTCCCTCAAAGCCAATTTATTCTTGTTATAATCCTAACATGCAGCAGGTTCCTAATTATTCTCCTTGGCCAAATTGTCAAAATATTCCAAAATATTCTCCTTTTACAACTTTTGAGCATAAAGAAAATATACCTGAGTATGTTCTTTTGGATCCATACAAGGGACATGGAGTAGATTTTCCTCCTTTGCCAACCATGGCCAAGTCTGCAGAAATAGGCAATTCTTCTAATCACCCTTAATGCAATAAAAATGTCAAGAATAATCTTGCTGGGAAGAGGGTAATGGTTGAAAACAAGGGAGAAAAGGATGAAGATTTAATTACTAATAATTTTGACACTGGTTTTGATGACAGCTTAGAAGCGATATTTAGTGTTAAGCAACCTATAGTTGTGGTGTCAATACTGCCTGAGGAGTATAGTCAAGTCCAGGAAGTAGAGTCATTAGAAGATGATTGTTATGATGTCTTCCCTGGAAGCGAATGCTTATTGCTAGATGACAATATATGTGGTGGAGGATTATTTGAGAAGCCTACTGAAAATGATAAGGAATACTTGCGTCCACTGCATATCAAGGCTCGTGTTGATGGAAGGATAGTCAATAAGATTTTAGTTAACGGGGGAGCTGCTGTTAATCTCATGCCTGAAAGAATGATGAGAAGGCTTGGAAAGACTAAAAAAGATCTGATTAAAAGTAGCATTGGGGTAACAGATTTTAATGGAAGGACTTCTTCTGTTAGAGGTGTGGTTCTGCTGTCAATTGAGGTTGGTTCTGTCAACAGGCCAACTCTATTTGTTGTGGTTCCTTCAAAAGCTGGTTTTAACTTGCTTTTGGGACGTGATTGGATTCATGGAATGGGTGCTATTCCATCCAGTTTACATCAAAAATTGATTTTCTGGAATGAAGATGGAGGAGTGGAAGAAGTTCTTGCTGACAATAGTACCTGTTACTATGATGAGATGCATGTGGAGTTCAGGATGTATAATCCTGGAGTCAAGCTGCTGACAGTTGACACCAATGCATTTAATCCTGAAAATATTGGGATTTATAAAATAGATATGAATGGTTTTATTTTGATCCCTAAGACCGGGCGAATACGGCCTCAGGAGAAACTTAGATGAGCTTGACGAGCCAACTGGCTCGACTGTCAGCCTATATGGTAGACAGAGAAGGGTGCATTGACAGTGTACCTTATGATTGTATATATGATGATGGTCCTTTAGGTTTTGAAAAAAATAACACTGACGCTGTAAAAAAGTTTGAAGTGCAGGATCCTTCGGAGGAAGTAGATATTAGTAACGGTGATTATCCTAGACCAACATATGTGAGCAAGATGCTGCCTGATGATTTCAAAAAAGAAATGGTGGAGATTTTGAAGGAATATTGCGACTGTTTTGCATGGGATTATGCAGAGATGCCAGGCTTGAGTCGTGAATTAGTAGAACATCAATTGCCATTGAAAGCCAATGTTAAACCTGTCAAGCAGCCACCAAGGAGATTTGCTCCTGAAGTCGTGCAGAAGATTAAAGAAGAGATTGAAAGACTTCTTAAGGCTAAGTTTATAAGAACAGCAAGGTTTGTCAACTAGATTTCTAATATTGTTCCTGTCATGAAAAAGAATGGAAAATTAAGGGTTTGCATTAATTTTAGAGATTTAAATTCTGCAACACCAAAAGATGAATATCCAATGCCTATAGCTGATATGTTGATAGATTCTACTGCTGGTCATGAAATGTTAAGTTTTATGGATGGATATTCAGGTTATAATCAAATATACATAGCTGAAGAAGATGTGTCAAAAACAGCATTTAGGTGTCCAGGTGCTTTAGGAACTTTTGAATGGGTTGTGATGCCATTTGGGCTAAAAAATGCTGGTGCAACTTATCAAAGGGCGATGGATAAAATTTTTCATGACTTTATTGTAATTTTTATGGAAATTTATGTTGATGATGTGGTTGTCAAATCAAATGCTAAAAAAGAGCATCTAGAAAACTTAAAAAAAGCATTTGAAAGAATGAGAAAGCATAAGTTGAAAATGAATCCCTAAAAATGTGCTTTTGGTGTGAGTGCAGGGAATTTTCTTGGTTTCTTGGTGTAGAAAAAAGGGATTGAAATTGACAAAAATAAGGCAAAGGCTATCTTAGAGGCTCCCCCTCCAGCAAACAAAAAGTAACTACAAGCATTTTTAGGGAAGGTCAATTACCTCAGAAGGTTCATTTCCAATCTGTCAGGAAAAACCAAGGTTTTTGCGCCTCTGATCAAGTTGAAAAAAGAGGAAGAGTTCCAATGGAAAACAGAGCATCAAGAAGCTTTTGACAACATCAAGCAGTATTTGACTAATCCTCCTATTATGACACCTCCAAGGCACGGAGCACCTCTAAAACTTTACGTTTCAGCTTCTGAAGTAACAATTGGTGGAATGCTGGCTCAAGAAGATGAGAATGGCAACGAGAGAGTGATTTATTATCTAAGTCGTGTGCTAAATGGTGTTGATAGCCGTTATTCTCCAATTGAGAAACTTTGTTTAGCTTTATATTTTTCTTGTTTAAAACTTAAGTACTATCTAATTCCTAGGAATGTTTATGTAATTTCTAAGTTTGATGTTCTTAAATATATGTTGTCTTCTCCAATATTGCATGGTAGACTAGGAAAATGGATGCTGGCCTTAACGGAATTTTCTTTACATTTTGTTCCTGCAAGAGCCGTTAAGGGTCAGGTTCTAGCTGATTTCCTGGTTGATCATCCTTGTATTGACATTGATAAGAGTTTACTAGGTTTCGTTGGTTTGGTACCTTGGAAATTATATTTTGACGGTTCATGCCATAAGGGTGGTGTTGCTATAGGAATTTTAATTATTTCTCCAAGTGGCGAGCCAAGCAAATTCCTCTTTGAATTGAATTATTCATGTTCCAACAATGAGGCAGAGTATGAAGCATTAATAATGGGACTGGAATTAATATTAGAAAGAGGAGTTAAAAATGTGAAAATTTTTGGAGATTCACAGCTTGTAGTCCGTCAAGTATCACTTGAATATAGATGTGTTAGTGAAAATTTAAGAAAGTATTTCAATGTGGCTACAGAGTTGTTGAGTAAATTTGATAATGTCATTGTAAGGCATGTTCCAAGGGAGTTAAATCAAGAAGCAAATGAATTAGCTCAAATTTCTTCAAGATATAAGATCAAGCCCTCAACACTAGAAAAATTGGTAAGGATAAAGGACATATTTATGCCTTTGAGAGAAAGAGAAGTGTTGTCATTAGAAAAACTAGACCCAGAAGATTGGAGAGTACCAATTGTAGAATATTTAAAAAATCCAAGTCTTAGTGTCGATAGAAAACTTAAATATAGGGCTCAAAGTTATGTTCTAATAAGTAATGTCTTGTTTAAGAAATCTGTTGATGGAAATCTCTTGACATGTTTGGGAGAAAAAGAAGCGTATTTGGCTCTTGCTGAAGTGCATGAGGGAATTTGTGGTGCCCATCAATCAGGGGAAAAAATAAAATGGGTGATAAATAGGAGAAGATTGTATTGGCCAACTATTCAAAGAGATTGTATAAATTATGAAAGCCAAAAACATGGAAGCCTTCAACATATTTCAGCGTCAGAACTACATGTTATAATTAAGCCATGGCCATTTAGAGGTTAGGCTCTAGATCTTATTGGACAGATTCACCCACCTTCTTCTAAAGGTCATAAGTTCATTTTGGTTGGTGTTGATTATTTTTCTAAATGGGTAGAGGCTATCTCTCTGAGGGAGGTAACTCACAATGAAATAATAGATTTTATTGAGGAGCATATTGTGCATAGGTTTGGAATTCCTCAGTCTATTACCACTGATCAAGGAACCATGTTTATTGGGAAAAAGGTCATGGAATATGCCAAATCTAGGGATATAAAAATGCTTTCTTCTACACCATATTATGCCCAAGCCAATGGACAAGTGGAGGCAGCGAATAAAATTTTGATTGCATTAATTAAAAAATACATTGGAAGGCAGCCAAGAAATTGGCACCAAACTCTCAGTCAAGTTCTTTGGGCTTATCGAAATTCTCCAAGAGGTTCTACTGGAACCACCCCGTATAAGTTAGTTTACGGTCATGATGTGGTGTTGCCAATTGATATTAATCTGCAAAGTGTAAGGGTGGCTAGATAAGACGAGATACCAGTAGTAGATTATTGGAATTCTTTGCATGATGAGCTCAATGAACTAGATGACGAAATGTTGAGAGCTTTAGAGCGGGTGATTCGACAAAAAGAGATTATGTCAAAATCATACAACTGCCATGTTAAAGTAAAGACATTTGCAGTTGGAGATTTAGTGTGAAAAATAATTTTGCCTATATAAAAAAAGTCAAAAACTTATGGTAAGTGGTCTCCAACTTGGGAAGGACCTTATGTAGTTGACAAAGTTTATTCTGGAAATGCCTATAAGATTATTGAAATCGGATCAGGAAGAAGAATTCCTTCAATAAATGGCAAATATTTAAAGATATATAGGCCATGCATACATGAGATAAACATTCCACATGTTTAAGGATACGAAAATATCCAGTTGTAGTGTCCAAAGAAAAAAAAATAGCAAGTGTCCAATCTCAAAAATAAGGATAGAGTGCATTCAAAAGCGAATAATAAACAAAATTCTAAACGTTCAAAAAGTGAAGATTGCAGACACATATTAAAATCACAAAGGTTCACATAAGAAATGCAAGACTAGGTTTCAAAGATCTCCTTCAAGCGAATAACTTCAGCTTGGAGAGCGATTTGGAAGTTCCTGGCTTCTTTGGCAGCTTCCTGTGAGGAGGGCATTTTCTCTTCAAGTGACTGTAAGGCTGCATTGCTACTGTCAAGCATGCTACTTGCTTTAGTAAATTGACCCTCATTCTTTATCAAAGCAGCATCCAGCCTACTTTTTGCTCCTCTCTTGACAGTCAGCTGTTGTTCTAAGTTTTGAATCTCCTCAGATAGCTCATGAGCCCGATCTTTAGCTTTTGTAATATGGGCAGCCAGGGTAGCTTTGACAGCCTCAAAAGAGGAGGTGTCTTATTTCAATTTAGAAAGAGATTCAGTTAATTGTTGACACGATGAGATGGCTGCCTGAGAATCTGGAAATTTGGCATAAAGATCCTCATAAACCTTCTGTAAGCGAGCCAACAAAGGATCAATAGTCTTAGAATGTGGTGTAATTGAAAAAGTTTGAAGAATATCATAAAGCTGAGCCTTAAACTGCGGATCCGTAGCAAGTGTCAAAACAGGTTTGGATAAAATGACACTGAGTTGTTGGCTTAATGGAAGCAGGATGGAATTGTCAACAATCTTGGTTGTGGGAGGTGTAGTATAGGGCTGCTCTGTTGAAGGGTGACTTTGAATGGTAGAACAAGATTCAACTATGGCCTTCTGTGTATCCATGCTACATGCATATGCTTCATTTAGAGTTTCTAAATCAGCCAATAAATCATTCACCACATTAGGGGTCTGAGCATGGACGAAAGGGATGGGTATATGTTTTTCTGACCGCTCACTTGGGGGAATTTCAAAATTTTGAAGCTAGACAAAAAATACAAAGGCAAAAGTTAACATAAAAATAAAGAAGATACAAGGAAGAGATACCAACCATCAGGCTAAATGACATGTTATACCTTATTTGTATTGGTTTTGGGTATAGGCTTATTAGATGTGGCAGCCATCATATTTTCAGTATTAGGCACGATCAAAGAAATGGTAGGAGTCACAGTGACCTAAATCAAAAAGTGAAATGAGGACAAAGGTAATAAAAAGGGGACTCAGCATGAGAAGTATCATCACCATGTAAGTTCTTTAAGATGATGTTATTTCAATATGGAAGACGTGAAAATATATAAAAATACCTGAGAAGCAAGTCGGTCACTGGGGCTAAGAGCATTGACATCTTCTTCCGAAGAGAATTTACTGACTGATTCATCACTTGACGAGGTGTTCTCGTTGTCCCTTTCATTGTGTTGAGAGATTACCAGTCCATCAAGATTGTCATTGGATGTATTTGATGTATCATTCTTATCATTACTACTTGAAGATATTGAAACTTCAATTGGTTCAAGTCTTCTTTTTACCCGGCGGTTGGAGCAATTAAGAGTGCATTTCTTTTTTCCTACAAGCTTACTAGAAGACTTTCTCAGAAGAGGATTTGTGGCAAGTGGGGTAGTTGTGTTCTCTGTAATAATAAATATAAAATAATTAAAACAGGTGCCATTGTGATAGCCTTAGAAGACATTGTGCATGAAGAAAATTAATAGCAACAACACAGAGAGGACATGTTACTAATAGAGGAAATTATCCTAACTAATAATAATAATAATAATAATAAAATGAGCAAATAGTTTAGTGGTAATTACCCTTTTTGCTCTTCTCACTTGTTGCATTACAAGAATAGTGGCCATCCTTTGACAACAAGTACTGAAAGCAACTTCAATAGAGGAGTAATAGTTTTTCCACCAAGAAAAGAATGAATAGGTGGTCAACGGACAAGGCTTGAAAGGGAACAAGTGGAATTTATTCCTCCGCGCAGCATTATCTTTCTGAATGCGCAGCAAATCTTCTAGTGAAATAGCTTTGTCATGCAAAGATTGTGACTCTTGAAGATGGTAAGGAGATGGAATGGCCTGAGCTAACCCAAATTGTCTTGAGACGGCATTTGGCATATAGATCGCTGTTCTTAGGTCATCCTCACCCGGGAATCCAGCAAAAAATAATTGGGGAGTTAAGAACTGTGACTAAATAGTGATGCTTTCTTTTTGTGTAACCTTAGCTGGGGTAAGCAATTGCGTCAACCATTCCGGACCAATTTGACAATTAGCAAAAAGAGTCAAATTGATGTTGTGGTATTTCTCTGGCAAGTGATAAAAAGTAAGGAAGAAGTGTTTCATATTATCATGTGAGGGCATCAACTTATCAGGAAAGATTAAATTGAGCAAGCGGTGTCCGGCAATCGCAGAATCTGTAGGCCCTTTTTGGGTCGAACGTGGTTGTAGTTCAGATTCAAAAATAGCAGACAGCTACAACTGAAAAAGCCAAACAGGACCGTCAACATTAGTGATTCTTTTCTTCTCCCTCATATGGGCTGTGATCCAATCTAGAGTGAGATATAGTCGAGTCAAGAACAATTTGGCCAAACACAACCTCTTGCCTTCAGCTAACATAACGGCCAATGGGACATAGGTGATTTCAACTTGAATACTTCTGACACAGAAAACAACGCCACTCAACCAATAGAGAAGGAAGGCCATGTGCTCATTATCAGAAACAGGTTCTCCTTCTCGACCTCTGTTATTAAAAATGAAACTCTGGTAGGTAATCGAAGAAATGTCAATGGCATACTTAGAGTCTGTGATTGACCGGGTAGTGGTTAAAATTTCCTCTCCCAAGGGAGGTAGGCCAGTTATTGCAGCCACATCCAGAAGAGTAGGAATAATCATACCGTAAGGAGTGTGAAACGTATGAGAAGTCTCGTCCCAGAAGTACAATGCACCTCCCATTAATCCTGAATTAACAGTGTAGAAATTTTTACTAAGCTCAATTAGGTCATATATCCCAATTTCTTTCCACAAGGTCATCTTCTCAGTTTCAACCCTACCCAACCAAGCATGGTAACCTCCAATGTTGGTCTTTGGGGGATTTCTGAATAGTCTGTTGTTGGAGTCGAAGTATCCAATAGGAATGGAGTCTTGAAAAGCAACAGATTTTCTTTGAGGTGACCAGAAAAAAATACTTTTTATCTCGTTTGCTTCTTTAAGAGAGACAATAGGGCCAACAAAAGCTGAGTCTACACTATCAATGGTCAAAGGGAGTAGCACCTGAGATTCCCATAATTTTGATTTCGAGGCCTCTGGTTCAGGAGCAAAATCCTTGCCATTCTTGACAACAGGCTTATCGCAACTGGCCACGTTAGATGAAGAAGGAGGAATTGTTGACAGATGGTTGCTTGAGGTTGCCATAATAATGCAAATTGAAAAATTCAAGTATTAGATGCTGAGGTTGTCAACGATCAACAAACAAGCTAAAAAAAGAATGTTCTTCAGAGTAAGATTCGAGTACTCATAAATAATACAAGTGATACTTGGAAGCCATTTTTGGGGTTAGGGTTCTTCACAATCATTAATGGAAAAGAAAGGATAAAGATGGAGTTAGCAGTAAAACCTTACTTGAAATATTGAAAAAATTAGATATAATCAAACCCTTGTGAACAGAGAAAGCTAATCGTAATAGATAAAATTTGGAAGGTAATAGATAAAATTTGGAAGAGTACGTGGGGTACACAGTTGAAGAAAAAATTTAACACTAGCGTATTATCTTTCTCACATGTACCACAAGAAGATAAGAGACATTTCACTTTTTGTTTAGCCAATTTAAATAAATAAACAAAATAACAAAGAAAAGGGGAGTTGGTTATTTATTTAAATTTTGAAATTAACATCAAGCAAGAAGTGCGGGAACAGTTACAAGAAATTTAAATTTTCTGCAAATAGTGTACAAATGGTAACTGTTAGCTGATATTAGGCTAGTCTATAAATAGAGTTTTAAGAAAACATTGTAATAAGTTCAGTTCTTCTTGGAAAACGCTTAGAAACCCAAAAAACGCTCTCAGCCCCTTGGCATCACAGAGTAAAATTGGGAATCTTAAGTAATTCCTCTGAACTCAAACACTTGTACTTTGCTTTTTTTCAGTTTTTATTAATAAAATTCCTCTACTTTTATGTCTTTTTCACTTTTACGTTCATGTTTCTTCCTTCATCTTCTTTTTAATTTATTATTTGCTTTAATTTCTGCATTTTACTTTGCCTCCGGCACCTTGCATGTTTTCTTTTCAGGGTTAATGTTCAAATTCGTCCCTGAAACATCACGCGATCTTCATTTTCGTCCCCGAATAATTTTTTTAATCAAATTAGTCCTTGAAAGATAAGCTGTAAGTCAAATTAGTCCTTCCGTCAGTTGGACGATGATGTGTCACGTTAAGTGCCACGTGGCATGATGACGCGACACGCCACGTGGCAGGTCAGTGACACGTGGCATGCCATGTGGCACTTGACATGTAAAAAGTTTTTTATTAGTCAAAATAGTCTTTGAAAGTCTAGACGTAAGTCATTTTCATCTTTCAAATTTTAAAAATTAGTCAAACTAGTACTTATATAATTTTTTTATAATATTAAATTTATAATATTTTTTATACTACTAATTTTAATATTATTTTTTAAACCTTAATAAACAAAATTCTCTTTACATAAAGAAGAAAAGATACAATTATTATTTTTTGTTTGTCAATTACATTTCTATTAAAATTAATAGTATCAAAAAATATTTCAAATATAATATTATGAAGAAAAAAAAATTATATAAGGACTAGTTTGACTAATTTTTAAAATTTGAGGGATGAAAATGACTTACGTCTAGACTTCTAAGGACTATTTTGACTAATAAAAAACTTTTTTACATGTCAAGTGCCACGTGTCACTGACCTGCCACGTGGCACTTAACATGACACGTCATCATCCAACTGACGGAAGAACTAATTTGACTAACAATTTATCTTTTAGGGACTAATTTGATTAAAAAAATCATTTGGGGACGGACAAAAATAAAGATCGCGTGATCTTTTAGGACGAATTTGAGTATTAACCCTTTCTTTTCATCTTTAATTTTACTTTTGAAACTACAATTGAGACCTTCAGACATCCACAAAAGAAGTCGTTTCCGCTCCTTAAATTAAGATTGTAAAACAAAACTCGAAAATTGTTGATTTATTTGTTGTTAACAATGGAACAAAAATTTGAGTAAAACAATAGTTATTTTATATAATTATATGTGGATAAATTTTATATATACGAGTTAATAGCAAGAAGATTGCAACACTCAAGATACTATTATCATTCTAACAACACACAAAATATATATTAAAAATAATTAAATTATATATATATTTATATATAAATATATATATAATTTAATTATTTTTAATATATATTTTATATTAATAACTAATTTTAATATAAACATATCTTATCTCTAAAAATAATTTCTGAACTCTATACTTTTCAAAGATAAAATTGCGGGAGATAACGAGAGAAGAAAATAAAAGAAGTGTCTTTTGAATTTTGATCTTATCCGATGAGAGAGAGAGATAGAGATAAAGAGGAGAGAATAGAACCCGCTGATGCAATTGCCAACTCACAATGAACTTAAAAGCGAATCAAAGCCTGGAATATTCATTCATAATATCATACTCTCTCTTTCTTCTATCTCTTACCGCATTTTCTTCCTTTTCACTTTTTCTGTCTATTATTTTACCCCTCACCTTCAAGGAAAGAAAACTAACGAGATACTACTAGTGATAGAAAGAGAAAATAGTTTAAAAAAAAAAGTTGAGAATATAAAACGCATCAAAGATTCGTTTTCTTATGCGACGCCCCGACCTCGGTGTGTTTTTTTCCTCCCAAGTTTTTCTACACCCTCCGATCCAACCCACAATACCACGTTCTCTCTCTACCTTCTCTTTCTTTCTTGCTTGTTTAGAAAGTTTATTCCGAATTTTGATTCTACTTAGATC
>NC_029789.2:111941097-111945804 GCF_000816755.2 Arachis ipaensis
TTCCTTATATATATTCCTTCTCACCCTCTTCTTCAAACAGTTTTAAGAGTTCCCCCCTCACGCAAACCAAAAAGGAAAGAGAAAAAAAAAAACCTGAACTCACGAGAAAACAAAAGAATAGAGAAGAATTTTGAAGAGGCTTGTATTGTTAATTTGCGATGCAATTCTCTGAGAAAATCCAACCCCAGAAGATGGGGTTTCGCGAGTACATCGAAGCATTGGAGGACGAGAGAAGAAAAATCCAAGTCTTCCACAGAGAGCTTCCCCTGTCCTTAGAACTTGTCGCGCAAGGTAAATATGAAACCGAAAAAGGAAAACATTTTCATACACCCTTTTGCGGAAACATGTTAAAGTTTGTTCCTTTTGTTTCTGGGTATTTTATTTGTTTATTTATTTTTACTTGTTTGCTCTTTTTTCTGATGTTCCAATTTTTTTTTCCTGTTTGATGCAGCAATTGAAGCCTGTAGGCAGCAGTTATCTGGAACAACGACAGAGTACAATTTGAATGGCCAATCGGAGTGTTCGGAGCAGACATCAACGGACGATCCTGTTTTTGAGGAGTTCATTCCAATCAAGAAAAGGGCTTCACCTGATTGCGATGAAGAAGATGATGAAGAATATTATGATGATGGTGAAGAGCAACATTCTCATAGAAACAAGATTCAAAAGGAGGATAGTACCAACAACAATAATAATAACAGCAGCTGCAGCACTGATAAGAAAAAATCTGACTGGCTCAGATCTGTTCAATTGTGGAACCCTGATCCCCAACCACCTAAAGAGGTACGAAAATAAGAAAAAAAAAAGTTTGGGTTCAACTTAGTTGAACTGTTTTAGTTTCTGTTTCTTGGTGTCGTTTTTGGTAATGAGTTATGTTACTTGCTCTGTTTAGAAAATTATTTGATGTATCCTCACGTAGTTAGACGCACTTAGTTCAAAATTTCTAACTGAAATAGTGTGGGAATCTGATTCTGTTTGAAATTTTGTTGATCAGGATGTGCCTAGAAAAGCGTCTGTTGTGGAAGTGAAGAGAAGCATTGGTGGTGCTTTTCAGCCATTTCACAGAGAGGAGAGCACTGTTGGAAAGGTTAATGCATCATCATCATCATTGCCAACTGCCAAAACGCCTTCTTCTCCGCCGGTGCCAGCAACAAGTTCCACAGGACCTGTATCGACCGGAGGCAATGCTGGAAGCGGCGGTAAAAGAGAGGAGAAAGGACAGGGTCAGAGGAAGCAGCGGCGGTGCTGGTCACAGGAACTACACAAACGGTTCCTTCATGCCCTTCAGCAGCTTGGAGGTGCAGATTGTAAGTATTTTAAGAAGCATAACATAATTTCCTTGTCAATTTTCTGTTACTCCCTAACTTTTGAGATTTCCCTCCTTCAATTTTGTAGCTAACATTTTCGAGTCATTCAATTTTTTCCTTTAACATTTTGTTCTTAAGTTTTCAGTTTTGTTCCTAATATTTTAGATAGAATTATCATCTTTGGATAATTTCTACACAAATAAAAAATATTAGGGGCAAAATTGAACGAAATTAAAAAAGGTGTTTTTGAAGAAAATCACACCTATATATTACAATTTGAATTGTGTGTATTGTATTTGATATTGAATATTTTGGTGTATGTTGCAGCTGCCACCCCAAAACAGATAAGGGAGCTAATGAAGGTTGATGGCCTTACAAATGATGAAGTCAAAAGTCACTTACAGGTTAGTAATTTGTATACTAAACTACTCTTTGGTCATTTCTAACTTTATGACTCAATTGGATTTGAAGCTTAGACATAAATGGAGTAGTTTTGAAACACACAGACACAGGACATCTGTTTTGGATGACTGAACGTATAAAGTTATTTTACAATGACATTATATCAAAATTAAATTCTTTGAGAAATGATATAAGAGTTTAACTAAGTCATTGGTATCAATCCTCTTTAACTTTCATAACAATTGGAGTTAGTTGATCTTGTATTGTAAATCATAGTTCTAAAAGTGTTTATTCCGTGTTTGTCTTGGACAGAAATTTCGTCTCCACACAAGAAGGCCAACCACTATGATTCCAAACAGTGCAAACTCCCAAACTGCTCCGTTGTTTCTTGTTGGCAACATTTTTGTTCAGCCACAAGAATATGCTGCTGCTACTGCTGCCATAGCTACCTCAACAGTGTCATCAGGGGAATTAACCACGGTTACAACTGCACCACATGCTGCTATTTATGCACCTGTGGCCACACATCCAACTACCATTGTTCCCCGCACACAAACTCATCCTTCAATGAAGAAGTCACCAAAATGCAACAAGTTAGAAGATGTTTCAGATCATTCACATTCAGAAGAAAGGGCTAATCACGGTGAAGGAAATTCTCCTGCCTCATCATCATCCACACATGGCACCACTTCACCTGGCTGTTGATTTTGAAGATGTGTGTAGAGAGGGAAAAAATGAAAAATAAAAACACAAGTTTTGTTACCAAGTTCTTGTAGAAAGTCCTCTATCCCTCAGTATTTTTATTTTTTTGGTTGTCCGAGATTTAATTATAGAAGAGAAATACATAGAAAGTGACAATTTTGATCTATAAATAAGGCACCCAATTTTAGTTGGATATATGATGTTATTTTTTTGGATTTTGCTAGGTAGACAATGACTTTTGTACAATGGGTTCTAAAATTAACAGAATAAAATAAAAAAATATTCCATCTTAAAGCTTAAATTATCTTCTAAACCTTAACATTAGCATAACTATCTGCACATTTAGTGAATTAAATATTCAATCATTATTAATGTGTATGAATAAATTGAATAAAAAAAATAATCATTGAATTAAAAATATTGAACATAATCATTAGCATACTTATTAAATTGAACATTCGATATCTCTATTGTTCACATTGTTTAGTATTTTCATTGTTTACCTATACTTTTTCTATTTTTTATTCCGAGTAATGAAATGAATTATCAGTTATTTTTCTAAAGTGTATATGTGTTTACAAACTTTCTGAAACTATTATAATTTCAAAAAGTCGTGAGACTAGCAGATTTTAGTAATTTTGGTTAGTAATTAATTAGCATATATATTAAATTATTTTAAAAAATAAATTGTATTGTTTTATGTATGTGAAAGAGTATTATTGTCGGTTAAGAATTTTTTTTCGGTTAGAAGAAATAACTTCGTTGCAAGTATAGTTCCAAACCGACAAGTAGCACTCAATCAAAGTTTAATTTTATTTGTCACAAATGCAAACCAATAAAAATACCGAGAGTATTAGATATTGGATCGTTTCTCAAAGGAATTGCAATGAGGTGTGCATATTATTAGTTATGGTATCTAAGGGGTGGCTTGCAAATAAGGGGATAAGAAATTAAATGACAAGACATGTAAAGGAAACAACTAAAGAAAGCAAGTAATAAAGAGAGAGACATTCATGGCGAGGATTGAGAATTAAGACTTTTTATCCTAGTCACTAATCATATTACAATAATTATCAAGAGCTAATCCTACTTAGTCATCTCCAACATAGGAAGAAGGTATAATGATATCTTCACTTGAGAAAAAGTCAAATAACACTAGTTAGTCTCAATCCAAAAGTCCTAATCAACTCACTAATGGAATTAGCAAGAGATTAGAGTCAATGAAAACAATATTAACTAACAACTCTAGATCATCAACATAAGTTGGGTATTAATGACTCGAGCACCTAATTTCTCTTTCCAAGCCAAGAATGCTCAAAAACTACTCTAACATCCAACCAAGCATTTTATCAAACACTTAGAAGGCATAAAAGGAAAGCATGGTAAATTGCAAGAAATATAAATTCTACAACTATCCAATACAAGAAAATAACAATAACAACTCAATTAAGTAAGAAAAGAAACATAAAACATAAATTGCATTAAATGAAAATTAAAATAACAAAAGTGCTCATAAACATGAAAAAGGCATAAAAAGAGAAATTAACAAGAAAGACTAAGAGAATGAAGATGTAAGAACAAGAAATTAAACCTAAATTTAAGAAGAAAATTAATCTAAGAACCCCTAATTCTAGAGAGAAGAGTGAGCTTCTTTCTCTAGAAAACTACCTATAACATGATGTTAACCTAATCTAATTGCTCCCCCTTTGTCCAATCTTACATTCTGCATCAAATAGCCTCAGAAATGAGTTGGACTTGGGCTTGGGAAGCTCAGAAATCGCCCCCAGCGAATTCACTTTAAGGAGGTCACATGATTAGCGTCACGCGTGCGTGTGGACGACGCGTGCGCGTGGACGACGCGTGCGCGTCGCTTGCAGATCTCCTACTCACGCGTACGCGTGGGTGACGCGTGCGCGCGGCCTTCAATTCTCCAAATGCTCATTTCTTCATGAATTCTCCACCTTACTTGCTTTTCTCTTCCTCTCTTCCGTCCAATACTTGCCTTATGAATCTGAAATCACTCGACAAACATATCAAGGCATCGAAAGGAATTAAAGTGAATTAAAATTAGCTATTTTAAGGTCTAAAAAATATGTTTTCACACTTAAGCACAAATTAAGAGAGATTCACAGAATCATACTATTTCATTGAATAAATGTGAGATAAGTTGATAAAATCCCCTAAATTAAGCACAAGATAAACCACAAAATTAGAGTTTATTAGTATGTAAATTTAATAAATATAAGTATAAATTATGATGATTTATTTGTATAATTTCTGATGAATATCAGTATAA
>NC_029789.2:111946239-111946829 GCF_000816755.2 Arachis ipaensis
ATTAAGTATTTTATGTATACATTTTTTTATACATTTGAGTATAAATTATTACTAATTAAATATTAATCTAAAATAATATTTGCTAATAATTAATATTGCTGATATAATTATTGATTAGATAGTAATATCTAATATGCACATATGCTTGTGTAAAATAAAGGCTAATTTTTTAATATATGGGTATTTTTTTGTAACATTAAAAATTATTACCTTTTTTTCAATTTTTACCAAAATATAGATGCAAATTTAAAAAAGAAAAAATGTAGGGTGCAAATTTTTTTTAAAATATTAAGAAAGAGAAATCATACTCTGCGATCTCTAATTTTTAAAAGAATAAATAAAAAACTCGTAGGGTACTTTTTTATTTTTTTTTAACATTTAAAAAAAATGCATGATGAATTTTTCATGAAGAATTAGAGTAGGTTAGATTTTGAGTTTTTAAATAAGAGTTTACTTTAACTTGATTTTGTAGAATTGAATTTGGTTAAAAATAGGTTGATATTAATGTGATTTATGTTTGACAATTTAATATCAAAATTGATTATGACAAAACAAATTTCATTTGGATAATTTTTGTTAAAATTACTTCT
>NC_029789.2:111946920-111949782 GCF_000816755.2 Arachis ipaensis
AAGTATATAAAAGAAAATGTTTGAACTATTTTCTTTACTTTTTTTTTACAGTTAGAAGAATAAAATAGGTGAAAGACAAAAAGTACAATATTGATTAAAAAAAATTCACTTTTCAATTTTAGTGTTGTGATTTTAATAGTATTTTTTAACAATATAAAAATTTGGTGTATTTTTTTGTATAGATACCATAAATTTGAGGATCAAATTTGTGGCTTTCAATTTTTTTTTAAATATCCAAATCTGAGAAAGCTAAAGAGGTAATAGAAAAGTGTATAGAGTTAAATAATCATATTTGGAGAGTGACGAGACTCCCTTTTTATAGACTTTGCCAGGTTATCTTATCTTTATAGGAAATAACCCACTTCATATAATTTTAGAAGGAGGTTAAAAGGTAAAAATGGTCCTGGATCATCCATTAGAATGGCGGAAATATTTTTGGGCCGGTTGTATTGGGCCCGTTAAAAATTCGGACGCCAGGTCGGGAGTAACATGCAATTTTCTTTTACTCCTTTATAATACACACTCGTTCAACATGAGTGTGCTTGGTTTAGCATTTAGAGCATCAAACATTCATTTAGTTTTATTAAAAACTTCAATTTTTCATTTAGCTAATTTTTTCAAATGCAAACATGATTCTACCATCAAACACATGTTTTTCTAAAGTTAAAAATTCTGGCTTTTGCGTTTATTTTTTTTCTGTTAGATTGAAATTTATTTCTTATTTACCAATTTTGTTCTTCATTGTTCACATGATAAATTTTGTTTTTTTTTTATATAATATTCTTTTGCTGATTCTCTCTTATACATATTATTATTTTTTTATAGAATTCGTATTATTTTTTGTTTATATGAGTTCTTTTTTTGCAATTGTTATTTTTTTTTGTATGAAAGATTTTTTCCTTTGTATTATGATTCTATTAATTTTATTAAAGTACTAAAGAGTACTGAGAGTATCAAAAAAAAGAATATAAAAAATTAATTAAATATCTAAAATTAAATTTTAAGATAACATCAAATAATTATTTTAATTTAGTTTCAAAAGATAAAAAACTTTACTGTATGGCAAAAAGTTTCTGCAAGAACTGGTTTAGTTATGATGGATGAGTTAGGCATCCTTTGAATCAAGTAATATTGCATTCATGTTAATGAGCAATAAGTGCAAGGAATTTTCTGGCACATAGTAAAATAGAAAATTTTACTTGTAAGGTTTAAAGGCTTTGACAACTATAGTATCTGCCAGTTAAAAAAGCAAACTAATTAACCATGATAAATACATAAATCACTACCAAATTACAGTTACTACATATACTAAGCTAGAATGCTAAGAAAATATTTGTCTTATCACAGCTTTTTAAACACACCAACACTATAACTAACATCAAAAGTTTTCAATCCAACCTTTTTTCCACAATTCCTCTTAAAAGTCTTGTTAGTTGATGCTTGCACATCTACAGACACAACTGCTTCTGCTGTTGAGCCATCACCTATATCAGGAGAGGACCTCTTGGCTGTAGTCTCATAGGAGCTATCACAGTTGCTCTCAACTGCTGAATCCTATTGTTCACGAAAACTCGAGAATTAGCAAGTAAAACATAAGTGACCTCTTGATCAGGCCAATCATCTTTATATAAGGTGGATGACAATAAAAAAACACAATAACTTCTTACCTTGGACAGAGAAACTACCTCATGTCCATTGCTATTATTACCTATTTCAGTTGTAGAGGTATTAGGTACATGTTGAGAGCACTGCAGGAACCAAGATCATTTGAAGGTAAGATGTTAGTTTCAACAATATACTAATCAACACAGCTCAGTTCTAGTTCCAATCGCAACATGCTATACTTACAGAAGCATTGAAAGAAGAATTGGCAAAACCAAAAATGGACATGAGATACTCATCATCTGAAATATTTAAAACGCTGTATACCACTTCAACAGCATTGATATTCTTATAGGTGATATTGAGTTTGAATAAGAACCTTTTGTCAACAATAGTATCCAAGGACTTATGATACCACTCTCATTTTTCCCACTTCTTTACATGCACATAATAATTTTGTTATCAGTCCGGAAAACATACAATACAGAAGCAAAATATTTTAAACTCCCATCAGTTAGACTTACAGATAACTCCTTAATTTTCTTAGCAGCCTTTCCCACCATTTGCTCTACTTCTTTGTTCCATAGAAGGAGCTTCATACAACAAGCTCATAAAGAGTACATCCATATATATATACACATATATATATAAATAATATTACAAGCATTAGACAATACAATTCCTATCCCTCTTACAGAATATCTCAAGATAAAGGCGAGGGTACAAAAAATAATAATCTAAAGCAATACAGAATATTTCAACAACAACTAAATAAACTCTTCGTGACTTCTGCGCCCATATCCTGAAAGGGGAAAAATATAGGGGGGTGAGAACATCATCCTCGAAAGGGTTCTCAGTAGAGGGTTTTTGGGAATTACTGTAATAGGATACGTGAAGATAACCGCACCAGTGATTAATAACTGTCTTATGCCTCTTTTCAAAAACAACGGTTTACAATAAAAGTAAAGTCGGAAATCTTTTCTGAAAGAACCGTTCAATTTTCAAAAACTCAAAAACCTTTCAGAACGGTTTATCTATACGGAACCAAAATAGCCTTTCATATTTTATTCCAAACCAGAAACACAAAACCGAAATCAACCATCAGTTCATCTCATTCCAACCACGGCCCTAGGCCCAAACAATCCAACAACAACCAATCACCACAGTCCAACAGAGTCACAGTAGCAAACACAAATAGGAAGATGCAAGCACAAACAAACAGTTATTGCAAGTAGAACAGTTAGCAATTAATCACATAGG
>NC_029789.2:111949868-111959701 GCF_000816755.2 Arachis ipaensis
AAAATCAATTCAAAGCAAACTAAATCCAACAGTCGCCTCAGTGGCATATCTCAAGAAGACCATTTCAAAATCAACTCAATATCAACCGATTTAACTTATTTCCAAAGCTTTAAAGAATCGGTTCAGCTACAAATCATTTATCAAAACCAAATCAATTAAAGCAAACTAGGCTGAATTTCAAAGAGTATTCTATCTTTCACATTATCAAAAGAGTCAACTTAGCTCAAATCAATTCTCAACGGATTAAACTCAGATTTCAAATCTTTAAAGAATCACTTCAAAACATTACATTTCACAAAGCCGCATAACAATTCAGCCAAACAAACATCCATAATCATTCGACTCAATCGAATAATACATAAGGCAGATACAATCACTAAATACACCATATCTCACATCAGTATCCATATGTAATAATTCCAATAATAAAATATAGTTTTCGGAAAGCGCCCCTACCTCAACACGTTAAAACTATAACCCAAACGCCTCATAGAGTCCTTTCCGCCTCAACCTGAATTGACGGCAACCAACAACTCGGCTCCACTTGCTTTCTCAACAATCTCAACGACTCTAATCGCAATATACAACAACCAAAACTCAATCTTATAGTAATTAACGTCATAAACCTCAGCGTGAGATGACAGGACAGTAACAAAAGGGATTTCAAATCGAAACGCTTACCGAACCGAAAAAGGAACGGCTGAACCGAAACAGCGGCGGTCTCCGAACCGGTTCAGCGGCAGCCCGGCAGCCACCTCAAGTGGCAGTGGCGACGAATTCCGATCACGACAACTGAAACCAACATGCAGTGACCATAATATTCTCGGAATTCAAAAGGACGGAGGCTAATGACAAGACCCTTACCGGCAGAATTTTTCCAGCGACGGCAGCAGGGGCATTTTCCGACCGCAAAGGCTTACCGGCGCAACTCAACACAGAACCACAAAGAGCGGTGACAACCTCCAACGACTCCGGTGAGTTCCCTCAACGACGGTGATGGCCGGAACCCCGGCGGCGCTAACGGCGGCAGGAACAGCGTCGTTGGCTTCGCACAGCACGGATCAGCAGCGGTCCTTGGGTAGTGACACGCGCGACGGGACGCACGGCCTCCCTCTCCCCGCAGCTCTCTCTCCCGTCTCGTGAACGTGTCCCTCTCGGGATTCAGTTGCTGCAACGCTTCCTCTCTGACCGCGACTCACGGTGGCGATAGCAGCGTCGTTGGAAGACATGGAAGCAGTGGCGGCAACAAGGACGGCGCAACGAGCAGCGGCTCGAGATCTCCAGCGACGGAATGGGGTGATGGGTGGCAGAACCGCGACTGGGCAGGGATGAACGGGGCAGCTTCGATGGCGGCGCCTCTCGCGTGTGGCAGTCCGGCGGTCACGGCGGCAGTACCCAGCCGGCGGTCACGGCGGCAGTACCCAGCCAGCGGCGCTAAGCCCTTACCCCTCTTCTTCTCTCCTTCTGGATCAGTCTCCATTTCTGATTTCCTGTTTCTTTCTTTCTTTTCCCTTTGCCTCTACGTATGGGTGTCTAGGGTAGAGAGGCAGCAGCTATTGCTGCTGAGTGTGGGTGAAGGGAACCGGGTCATTGGGTTAGGGTTTTTGAATAAAATTAGGGTTATCAGCATTTTGGTAATTTAAAATAAAGTTGGGAATAATATGGTAATTGAAACCCAAATTAAATCCAACACTAATCATATATAGGAAAATACTATTTGCTCATCAACTTTACAAATTATTTTCAATAAAATGCCCAAATCTAAAAATTAGAAATAATATAATTAATTTCTCTATTTTCCAAAATAACAACATTAATATTTAAAATATTACTTATCTAATCCAAATCGTAAAAAATCCTTATTATTTCATAACTATCAACTTTATAATTCAAATATAGAAAATAATCCAATAATTATAAAATTGGATAATAATCATAACTTATCTCAAATTCAATAAATCAAAACTTGCCTTAATTATCTTTAATAAAATGATTTCTGAAATTAAGGCTATAAATAACCATATGATTTGAGACTTGATCATAAAAAGACTTTTCAAAGGTTCTGGATCTTACATTCTACCCACCTTATAAAAAATTTCGTCCTCGAAAATTGATACAAAACGAAAGAAATTTTATAACAGTTCATCTTTGAACATATTTAAGGAAGAAGCAAAAATATCTCAACATATAAGCATATATACGGTTTTCAAATACTTGGATGGTCGTATGCATAAAGATACAAAGGCAGGAGTGTGATTGTAAAGCAACCGTTATAAGATAGGCTCAATGCACAAGGTCATATGATCCCAAGGTTTTACAAAAACTTGAGGTGACAAAGTAGAATGCATATCAAGATAGGCGTTCACAACGCCAAGTGGTGGTTAATGTGGTAAAAGGCTGCAAAGCATGTTGGTATTTAAACAGTGGCATAACGTTCAAAGACAATTCTTGTTCCCACCTCAGAACTTCAATTTTCCAACTCCACCAATCATTTTACAACCTCTTAGCCAATCATAAGCCTAACAACCACAAATCTGTTCGCAAGGAACAAACCACTCTTAACTCATAACATGGTACACCTACCGCTTCAACTTCCGTACACACATATGACGTCTTAAAGAACTAACGCATCGCGTTACTACGTCTACAAGTCGCACATGATATCAAAATAATTCTCGAGTCTACTCAGAAGGATACAAGATCTAGAACGGAGAACAATTATCAAGGGTAATACTCATAGATTTGAGGGAATATATCCAATTCCAGATAAACAAGGATGTCCAAGCAAAGAAGTTTGCTAGAAATAAATCGATTGACAACTCCCAAAGATAACCCTTGGATCCGAGAAATTCAATAGGACCAATAAGAAGAGAATCAGCGCATTAGTTTGAAACAATTTCAAGTTGAGTCGAAGAAGTAAGAGGTTACAGAAGAGAATATCTCAGACCCAAGTCAAGCTCACAGAACTCAAGAGCATGATTAAAAATACTTTCGAATACATTGTTCATGAAAGAGTCGAAAACTTGCAAAAAACCACTTTGCAGTCTAAAAGAAAAGTTAAGCAACAACCATTCTTCAAGAGAGTAACAAAAGCATAATTGTGGCTTTGCTTTAATGCAAGTTCATGTTGAAGTAGATTTTGTAGAGTTCTAAAAACAAGGTGTACACGGGTTTAGCTAAAGGCTGAAATATTTCCTCAAATATTTTAGAAATATAATTAGATGCACAACTTAACCAAAAGCAGTTCATAAAAGCTCGGAAGTAATCAAATGCTAGTTCAAAATTCTCAAAATTTCATATTCAAACAAGCGTGTATAACATTTATAGCAAGTACGAAAGAGGAAGTTAAACTCTTTTTAGAAAAGAAACTCCGAAGTAAAAATTTGCTTACAATTTGGTAAAGGAAATAAGTGGTGCATTACAAACGAACCAATTTCCACTAAACAAGAGAGCTTTCCAAAACCTCATTTAAAATGGCGCATGCCAACTTTAAATTAATTTTGTCAAAATTGGACAATGGTTTTAATCTCAATCAAGCAACAGAAAATAAATTCCGTTTAATATTTCTTCAAAGAGAATTCAAAATTCCTTTAAAAAGGTTCAAAACAAGACTCCAAAAGTGTTCTCGAAATCACCATCTCAAAAGAACATTCAAGAAGTTTAAGATGTACTAAAAAGGAGTCAAGCCTTGCAAGAAAGGATCTTAAATTAAAGTAGTTCAAACAAGATCCACTAGACATGAAACATCAAACAAGTTTTAAATTGATCCAAAAGAATACAAAGTCATAGAAAAAGACAACTCAATCATTTGTAATTTCTCAAGGATAATTTTTTTGACTAAAAACTCTTGTAAAGACAATGAGAGAATAAACGATGCACTATTTTTGAAACGAATCAAACTGACTCATATAAGAATGAGATTCACCAGAGAAAGAAAAGTTGAGATTGATTGTAGTGTTCCCAAAAGGTAGATATATATTTAAAAATAGAACCACGTATGACATTCATAGAGGTGAAAAGCTTAAGAAGGAACGAGTCCGTTCATAAGAAGAAAGCTATGAGTCCAACATTTTCAAAAGAACAACAATGGCATAAACCATGTAGTATGCTAAATCAGACTCAAATCAAAATAAATTAAGTAAAGTTTATCAAACGAAACTCAACCGGGATAAAAGCAAGAAATCCCCTTTTCTTTCCAGAATTCTAAAAATACCCAAATACATAATCAAATGAAGATGTGCACTGGAGCTATAGTAGAATTACTAGAAAGTCAATTTACTTTTAAAGTAAGTGCAGTTCCGTAAACCAGTAAAAGTACATGCGAGGTATTAGAGATAAATAGTTATTAAACTGTATAAGAAATCTTCAAAGCTTCATATATAGATAAGTACATATCTAATCAACAGCAACTTTTATAAAATCTCAAAATTGGCTGTAATTCACTGTCAAATAAGAGGGACACTGAATCAACAATTTCTCTAAGAACGGACTCGGAATCTAGAGTTAAAAGGCACATCGCATTAAGACAAGTTCAAAGCTATATCAAAGAATATTTGAATCAGGAAGAACTCATAGAGAAAGACAGATGTAACAAGGATTCCAAACAAGCATATGCAATTAAGATCAAACAAGAATGCATATGAATAGACGAATAGAGTTGAAAAATCAAACTACTTTTTAAAAGAATTAGCAAACAAGAACTTCAAGTTAGGATACGAAAGAACAGGTCGACTCGAACAGAATTCAAGACACACAACTGAATAGCCTCGAGAAATAGTTTCCAACGTTCCCAAAACCTGCGATTCGCTTTACTCAAAACTCGTATATCATCTATGATAACCCATCAGTGCTTTCATATACATAATTCACTAGTATTAAGCCGGCCAAACTTAATACCAAGAATTTTTCAATGCAAGACTAACAGCGTTAATCAATAGACCGTCATGTGCATAAAGCTCTAATTCTCGTCATTCGACAAGACCTAATACATGACAAATGCTCAGAGTATGCAATTGAAGCATAGTCGGTCCATTCCTCAGGATCTACAGGAAGGACTGCTCTGGTACCATAATGTAACACCATAACTACCAAAGCTCACGCTTCCGGCTGCGCGACTCTGATAGCTCGGACATTACGACGACACTTATACTATTTAATACTAAAATATGAGCCTATTTAAAACTTTAAACTGCAATACCGATCCAAAAAAGAATACTTTCGTTCGATAACGTACATTCACCGAATACCATACAACTTACAAAAGCTCATAAAGAGTACATCCATATATATAACAATACAATTCCTATCCCTCTTACAGAATATCTCAAGATAAAGGCGAGGGTACAAAAAATAATAATCTAAAGCAATACAGAACATTTCAACAACAACTAAATAAACTCTTCGTGACTTCTGCGCCCATATCCTGAAAGGGGAAAAATATAGGGGGGTGAGAACATCATCCTCGAAAGGGTTCTCAGTAGAGGATTTTTGGGAATTACTGTAATAGGATACGTGAAGATAATCGCACCAGTGATTAATAACTGTCTTATGCCTCTTTTCAAAAACAACGGTTTACAATAAAAGTAAACTCGGAAATCTTTTCTGAAAGAACCGTTCAATTTTCAAAAACTCAAAAACCTTTCAGAACGGTTTATCTATGCGGAACCAAAATAGCCTTTCATATTTTATTCCAAACCAGAAACACAAAACCGAAATCAACCATTAGTTCATCTCATTCCAACCACGGCCCTAGGCCCAAACAATCCAACAACAACCAATCACCACAGTCCAACAAAGTCACAGAAGCAAACACAAATAGGAAGATGCAAGCACAAACAAACAGTTATTCCAAGTAGAACAGTTAGCAATTAATCACATAGGCAAACCAAGTATAATATGCACACCCAAACAATGTCACATAAATGCATATGATGCATGCCTGTCCCTAGTGGCTGATGATATCATCTGTCGGTTATATAGCCAACCCAACACGTCCTGGTAGCTAACCATGGACAGAAACACCCATCGCGGAGCAAGTAGGTTTGAGCTACAACCTCATTGCTACTACCCGCTCAACCCAGAGCCAGTGGAATAACCACTACTGTGGCTACTACCCAGGCGGGTGTTTAAAAGCTCAACCTGGAGCGAGTGGAATCACCACTACTACCGCTACTACCCAGGCGTCACAGTCTCTAACCTGGAGCAAGTGAGACGAACCACAATCCTTGCTACTACCCAGGTATCTCAAGCATATATTCATTCAGTCCCAGCCATGGATCAACATCCATCTCAGCCATCCGGCTTAAATTCATAATTCATAGTCAGCCATACGGCCCATAACTCATTCGGCAATCAGCCATAAATCAATATCATACACAGCCATTCTGGCTCACGGTTCAATCCAGAACCAGCCAATATTCATAATCATACACAACCATTCTGGCCCATAACAAAACAGCACTTCCACCATCCAACATCATCAAATTCATAAAACCGGCATTTAAGCCATAAATCACTTTTTCTCAATTCGCTTCACTTTGAAATCAAGTTTCAACTCTTTTCAGCCTTGGCTTTAGAAATCTCGTTTCTCAAATCATCTCAGGCTCATAAGCCAAATTTACTCAAAGTGAGTTCCTTTTTTAAAACAAAGCCACTATCGGCATTCTCTTTCCAAAACTTCTAAAACCATGGCAAGTTAAGGATTTATTTCAAAGTATTCAAAATCACCCATACAACAATGGGATTTTATAACAAAAGTTTCTTGGTAGAGTTCCAAGTCTTTAGGGAAGGTCAACCTATATCAATTCCTTAAAATTCATTGAAACTCTTAAAATCATGGATTCTCGGTTCAAGTAAATAAAACTAAATTTATTATGAAACCGACCATACAAAATCACAAGTTCCAACCCGGTCCAAAAATCAACTCATTTGAAAAGGAACCGGTTCATTTGAATCAAACCAACTAAATCCAACAGTCGCCTCAGTGGCATATCTCAAGAAGACCATTTCAAAATCAACTCAATATCAACCGATTTAACTCATTTCCAAAGCTTTAAAGAATCGGTTAAGCAACAAATCATTTATCAAAACCAAATCAATTAAAGCAAACTAGGCTGAATTTCAAAGAGTATTCTATATTTCACATTATCAAAAGAGTCAACTTAGCTCAAATCAATTCTCAACGGATTAAACTCAGATTTCAAATCTTTAAAGAATCACTTCAAAACATTACATTTCACAAAGACGCACAACAATTCAGCCAAACAAACATCCATAATCATTCGACTCAATCGAATAATACATAAGGCAGATACAATCACTAAATACACCATATCTCACATCAGTATCCATATGTAATAATTCCAATAATAAACTATAGTTTTCGGAAAGCGCCCTGATGAGCCGATAATTTATACGCTTTTTGGCATTGTTTTTAGTATGTTTTTAGTAGAATCTAGTTACTTTTAGGGATGTTTTCATTAGTTTTTATGTTAAATTCATATTTCTGGACTTTACTATGAGTTTGTGTGTTTTTCTGTGATTTCAGGTATTTTCTGGCTGAAATTGAGGGACTTGAGCAAAAATCAGATTCAGAGGTTAAAGAAGGACTGCTGATGCTGTTGGATTCTGACCTCCCTACACTCAAAGTGGATTTGCTGGAGCTACAGAACTCGAAATGGCGCGCTTTCAATTGCGTTGGAAAGTAGACATCCTGGGCTTTCCAGCAATATATAATAGTCCATACTTTGGCCAAGAATAGACGACACAAACTGACGTTCAACACCAGCTCTCTGCCCAATTCTGGCGTCCAGCGCCAGAAAAGGATCCAAAACCAGAGTTGAACGCCCAAACTGGCACAAAAGCTGGCGTTCAACTCCAAGAAGGACCTCTACACGTGCAACACTCAAGCTCAGTCCAAGAACACACCAAGTGGGCCCCGGAAGTGGATTTATGCATCAATTACTTACTTCTGTAAACTCTAGTAGCTAGTTTATTATAAATAGGACTTTTTACTATTGTATTAGACATCCTGGATTGTATTCTGATCCTGGGATCACGTTTTGGGGGCTGGCCATCTCGGCCATGCCTGGACCTTTCACTTATGTATTTTTAACGGTAGAGTTTCTACACTCCATAGATTAAGGTGTGGAGCTCTGCTGTTCCTCAAAGATTAATGCAAAGTACTACTATTTTCTATTCAATTCATCCTATTTTGCTTCTAAGATATTCATTCGATCTTCAACCTGAATGTGATGAATGTGACAATCATCATCATTCCCTATGAACGCGTGCCTGACAACCACTTCCGTTCTACCTTCGATTGAATGAGTATCTCTTAGATCTCTTAATCGGAATCTTCGTGGTGTAAGCTAGAATGATGGCGGCATTCAAGAGAATCCGGAAAGTCTAAACCTTGTCTGTGGTATTCCGAGTAGGATTCAATGATTGAATGACTGTGACGAGTTTCAAACTCGCGATTGCCGGGCGCAGTGACAGATGCAAAAGGATAGTAAATCCTATTCTAGCATGATCGAGAACCGACAGATGAATAGACGTGCCGTGACAGGGTGCGTTGACCATTTTCACTGAGAGGATAGGATGAAACCATTGACAAGGGTGATGCCTCCAGACGATTAGCCGTGCCGTGACAGGGCATTTGGATCATTTTCCCGAGAGAAGACTGAAAGTAGCCATTGACAATGGGATGCATTACATAAAGCCAGCTATAGAAAGGAGTAAGACTGATTGGATGAAGATAGCAGGAAAGCAGAGGTTCAGAGGAACGAAAGCATCTCTATTCGCTTATCTGAAATTCTCACTAATGATTTACATAAGTATTTCTATCCCTTCTTTTATTATTTAATTTCGAAAACACCATTACTATTTTATATCCGCCTGACTGAGATTTACAAGGTGACCATAGCTTGCTTCATACCAACAATCTCCGTGGGATTCGACCCTTACTCACGTAAGGTATTACTTGGACGACCCAGTGCACTTGCTGGTTAGTTGTGCGAAGTTGTGAACCTTGGTATTGACATCATGTTTTTGGCGCCATTACCAGGGAAAGAAAGAGCGATGAATTTTACATAATTAAAGTGTAATCACAATTTCTGCGCACCAAGTTTTTGGCGCCGTTGCCGGGGATTGTTCGAGTTTGGACAACTGACGGTTCATCTTGTTGCTCAGATTAGGTAATTTTCTTTTTGTTTTATTTTCAAAAAAATTTTCAAAAAGCTTTCAAAAATTTCTCCTTTGTTTTCGAAAAAAAAAATGTTTTCAAAAATATATTTTTCTTCAGAATTTTTAAGAATGAATTCTAGTGTTTCATGAAGCATGTGAAGCCTGGCTGGCTGTAAAGCCATGTCTAAATTCATTTGGACTGAGGCTTCCAATTTGTTATCAAGAGCAAGCTAGTTGGTGCTAATTCACCTACTGCTGATTCACGATCTACCTGTTACATGCTAAAGCTTGGCTGGCTATTAAGCCATGCCTGACCCTTTGATTGGAGCTTTAGATTAAGAACATAAGATTCCTGGAATTCACATTAAAAATTTTGGAATCCTTATTTTTCTTTTTCAAAGAATTTTCGAAAAAAATACAAAAAATTCATAAAATCATAAAAATCAAAAAAATATTTTTGTGTTTCTTGTTTGAGTCTTGAGTCATGTTATAAGTTTGGTGTGAATTGCATACTCATCTTGCATTTTTCGAAAACTCTCATGCATTCATAGTGTTCTTCATGATCTTCAAGTTGTTCTTGGTAAGTCTTCTTGTTTGATCTTTGCATTTGCATGTTTTGTGTCTTTTCTTGTTTTTCATATGCATTCTTG
>NC_029789.2:111959923-111962416 GCF_000816755.2 Arachis ipaensis
TTTTCAAAAATATGTTCTTGATGTTCATCATGACAGTCACGGTGTTCTTGGTGTTCATCTTGACATTCATATCATTCATGCATGCATTCATTGTTTTGATTCAAAATTTTCATGCATTGAGTCTTTTTGTTGTCTTTCTCTCTTCATTAAAAATTCAAAAATAAAAAAAAATATCTTTCCCTTTTTCTCTCATCAAATTCGAAAATTTGGATTGACTTTTTCAAAAATTTTTAAAATCAAGTTGTTTCTTATGAGTCAAATCAAATCTTCAATTTGAAAATCTTATCTTTCTCAAAATCTTTTTCAAAAATCAAATCTTTTTCAAATTTCTTAGTTATTTTCGAAAATTTCAAAAATATTTTTCAAAAATCTTTTTCTTATTTTTACATCAAATTTTCGAAAATAACAATAACAATTAATGTTTTGATTCAAAAATTTCAAGTTTGTTACTTGCTTGTTAAGAAAGATTCAAACTTTAATTGTGATTTCTTGTGAATCAAGTCATTAATTGTGATTTTAAAAATCAAATCTTTTTCAAAAACAATTTCAATCATATCTTTTCAAAAATATCTTCTTATCTTTTTCAAAAATTTGATTTCAAAATATCTTCTCTAACTTCCTAACTTCTTATCTTTTCAAAATTGATTTTCAAATTTGTTTCAACTAACTAACTAACTTTTTGTTTGTTTCTTATCTTTTTCAAAACCACCTAACTAACTCTCTCTCTCTCTCTCTAATTTTCGAAAATATCTCCCTCCTTTTTCAAAATTTCTCTTTAATTAACTAATTATTTCAATTTTTAAATCTTAATTTTCGAAAATTACTAACCTTTTTCAAAAACTATTTTCAAAAAATCACTAACTCTTTTTCAAAAATTATTTTCGAAATTTTCTCCCTCTCATCTTATTCTATTTATTTATTTATCTACTAACATCTCTCCCTCACCCACCAAAAATCCGAACCCTCTCTCTCTCTTTCTGAGTTCAGATTTTTCTCTTCTTCTTTTCTTCTACTAACAATAAGGAACCTCTTTACTGTGACATAGAGGATTCCTCTTCTTTTCTTTTTCTCTTTTCTTTCTTATGAGCAGGGACAAAGAAAAAGACATTCTTGTTGAAACTGATCCAGAACCTGAAAGGACTCTGAAGAGAAAATTAAGAGAAGCTAAATTACAACAATCCAGAGACAACTTGATTGAAAATTTCGAACAAGTAAAGGAGATGGCAGCCGAACCCAACAACAATGCAAGAAGAATGCTTGGTGACTTTACTGCACCAAATTCCAATTTACATGGAAGAAGCATCTCCATTCCTGCCATTGGAGCAAACAACTTTGAGCTGAAACCTCAATTAGTTTCTCTGATGCGGTAGAACTGCAAGTTTCATGGACTTCCATCTGAAGATCCTTTTCAGTTCTTAACTGAATTCTTGCAGATCTGTGATACTGTTAAGACTAATGGAGTAGTTCCTGAAGTCTACAGGCTCATGCTTTTCCCATTTGCTGTAAGAGACAGAGCTAGAATATGGTTGGACTCTCAACCTAAAGATAGCCTGAACTCTTGGGATAAGCTGGTCACGGCTTTCTTAGCCAACTTCTTTCCTCCTCAAAAGCTGAGCAAGCTTAGAGTGGATGTTCAAACCTTCAAACAAAAAGATGGTGAATCCCTCTATGAAGCTTGGGAGAGATACAAAGGACTGACCAAAAAATGTCCTACTGACATGCTTTCAGAATAGACCATCCTGGATATATTCTATGATGGTTTATCTGAGCTATCAAAGATGTCATTGGATACTTCTGCAGGTGGATCCATTCACCTAAAGAAAATGCCTGCAGAAGCTCAAGAACTCATTGACATGGTTGCTAATAACCAGTTCATGTACACTTCTGAGAGGAATCCTGTGAGTAATGGGACGCCTATGAAGAAGGGAGTTCTTGAAGTTGATACTCTGAATGCCATATTGGCTCAGAACAAAATATTGACTCAGCAAGTCAATATGATTTCTCAGAGTCTAAATGGAATGCAAGCTGCATCCAACAGTACTTAAGAGGCTTCTTATGAAGAAGAAGCTTATGATCCTGAAAACCCTGCAATAGCAGAGGTGAATTACTTGGGTGAACCTTATGGAAACACCTATAATCCATCATGGAGAAATCACCCAAATCTCTCATGGAAGGATCAAAAGCCTCAACAAGGCTTTAATAATGGTGGAAGAAACAGGTTTAGCAATAGCAAGCCTTTTCCATCATCCACTCAGCAACAGACAGAGAATTCTGAGCAGAATCCATCTAGCTTAGCAAACTTAGTCTCTGATCTATCTAAGCCCACTGTAAGTTTCATGAATGAGACAAGGTCTTCCATTAGAAATTTGGAAGCACAAGTGGGCCAGCTGAGTAAAAGGATCACTGAAATCCCTCCTAGTACTCTCCCAAGCAATACAGAAGAAAATCCAAAAGGAGAGTGCAAGGCCATTGAATTGATCACCATGGCCGAAC
>NC_029789.2:111962917-111973283 GCF_000816755.2 Arachis ipaensis
GTTCATGATCATGTGGAGTCACAAAATAAATATAAAAATTGAAAACGGAATCAAAAACAGCAGAAGAAAAATCACACCCTGGAGGAAGAATCTGCCTGGCGTTCAACGCCAGAACAGAGCATGGTTCTGGCGCTGAACGCCAGAAATGCACCCTGAAGAGAAGCTGGCGCTGAACGCCCAGAACAAGCATGGTTCTGGCGTTCAACGCCAGAAATGGGCAACAAATGGGCGTTGAACGCCCAAAATGGGCACCAACCTGGCGCTGAACGCCCAGAGTTGTGTGCAAGGGCATTTTACATGCCTAATTTGGTGCAAGGTTGTAAATCCTTGAACACCTCAGGATCTGTGGACCCCACAGGATCATCTCAGGATCTGTGGACCCCACAGGATCACCTCAGGATCTGTGGACCCCACAGGATCCCCACTACCTCCACTCACTTCTTCTCACCCCTCTTTCACACAATCCCATAAACACTCTTCTCCAAAACCCTTCACCAATCACCTCAATCCCTCTTCCCTATCACCTCTTCACCACTCACATCCATCCACTCTTCCCCATAAACCTACCTCATAAACTCCACCTACCTTCAAAATTCAAAATCAATTTCCCACCCAAACCCACCCTACATGGCCGAAACTTAACCCCCCTCCCTCTCCTATATAAAGCCTTCCATTCTTCCTCATTTTCACACAACACAACCCTCTCTTCTATTCTTGGCCGAAACACAACCCCTTCTCCCCCTCCTCAATTTTTTCTTCTTCTTCATCTATTCTTTCTTCTCTTGCTCGAGGGCGAGCAATATTCTAAGTTTGGTGTGGTAAAAGCATAAGCTTTTTGTTTTTCCATTACCATTAATGGCACCTAAGGCCAGAGAAACCTCAAGAAAGAGGAAAGGGAAGACAAATGCTTCCACCTCTGAGCCATGGGAGATGGAAAGATTCATCTCACAAGCTCATCACTAAGAAAAGGATGGAGCAAACAAGAGAGCCCATTCATGGAGCTCAAGAGGCGTATGAAGCTCATCACCATGAGATCCCGGAGATGCCTCAAATGCACTTTCCTCCACAAAACTATTGGGAGCAAATCAACACCTCCCTAGGAGAATTGAGTTCCAATATGGGACAACTAAGGGTGGAACATCAAGAGCACTCCATCATGCTCCATGAAATAAGAGAAGATCAAAAAGCAATGAGGGAGGAGCAACAAAGACAAGGAAAAGACATAGAAGAGCTCAAGGACATCATTGGTTCCTCAAGAAAGAAACGCACCCATCACTAAGGTGGACTCATTCCTTATTCTTACTTTCCCTGTTTTTCATTTTCTATGTTAAGTGCTTATCTATGTTTGTGTCTTCATTACATGATCACTTTCCAGAAATATATAATAGTCCATACTTTGGCTAAGAATAGATGACGCAAACTGGTGTTCAACACCAGCTCTCTGCCCAATTCTGGCGTCCAGCACCAGAAAAGGATCCAAAACCAGAGTTGAACGCCCAAACTGGCACAAAAGCTGGCGTTCAACTCCAAGAAGGACCTCTACACGTGCAACACTCAAGTTCAGCCCAAGCACACACCAAGTGGGCCCCGGAAGTGGATTTATGTATCAATTACTTACTTCTGTAAACCCTAGTAGCTAGTTTATTATAAATAGGACTTTTTACTATTGTATTAGACATCCTGGATTGTATTCTGATCCTGGGATCACGTTTTGGGGGCTAGCCATCTCGGCCATGCTTGGACCTTTCACTTATGTATTTTTAACGGTAGAGTTTCTACACTCCATAGATTAAGGTGTGGAGCTCTGCTGTTCCTCAAAGATTAATGTAAAGTACTACTGTTTTCTATTCAATTCATCCTATTTCGCTTCTAAGATATTCATTCACTCTTCAACCTGAATGTGATGAACGTGACAATCATCATCATTCCCTATGAACGCGTGCCTGACAACCACTTCCGTTCTACCTTCGATTGAATGAGTATCTCTTAGATCTCTTAATCGGAATCTTCGTGGTGTAAGCTAGAATGATGGCGGCATTCAAGAGAATCCAGAAAGTCTAAACCTTGTCTGTGGTATTCCGAGTAGGATTCAATGATTGAATGACTGTGACAAGCTTCAAACTCGCGATTGCCGGGCGTAGTGACAGACGCAAAAGGATAGTAAATCCTATTCCAGCATGATCGAGAACCGACAGATGAATAGCCGTGCCGTGACAGGGTGCGTTGACCATTTTCATTGAGAGGATAGGATGAAACCATTGACAAGGGTGATGCCTCCAGATGATTAGCCGTGCCATGATAGGGCATTTGGATCATTTTCCCGAGAGAAGACCGAAAGTAGCCATTGACAATGGGATGCATTACATAAAGCCAGCCATGGAAAGGAGTAAGACTGATTGGATGAAGATAGCAGGAAAGCAGAGGTTCAGAGGAACGAAGGCATCTCTATTCGCTTATCTGAAATTCTCACTAATGATTTACATAAGTATTTCTATCCCTTCTTTTATTATTTAATTTCGAAAACTCCATTACTATTTTATATCCGCCTGACTGAGATTTACAAGGTGACCATAGCTTGCTTCATACCAACAATCTCCGTGGGATTCGACCCTTACTCACGTAAGGTATTACTTGGACGACCCAGTGCACTTGCTGGTTAGTTGTGCGAAGTTGTGAACCTTGGTATTGGTATCATGTTTTTGGCGCCATTCCCAGGAAAAGAAAGAGCGATGAATTTTACATAATTAAAGTGTAATCACAATTTCTGCGCACCACGCCCATACCTCAACACGTTGAAACTATAACCCAAACGCCTCATAGAGTCCTTTCCGCCTCAACCCGAATTGACGGCAACCAACAACTCGGCTCCACTTGCTTTTTCAACAATCTCAACGACTCTAATCGCAATATACAACAACCAAAACTCAATCTTATAGTAATTAACGCCATAAACCTCAGTGTAAGATGACAGGACAGTAACAAAAGGGATTTCAAATCGAAACGCTTACCGAACCGAAAAAGGAACGGCTGAACCGAAACAGCGGCGGTCTCCGAACCGGTTCGGCGGCAGGCCAGCAGCCACCTCAAGCGGCAGCGGTGACGAATTCCGATCACGACAACTGAAACCAATATGCAGTGACCATAATATTCTCGGAATTCAAAAGGACGGAGGCTAATGACAAGACCCTTACTGGCAGAATTTTTCCAGCGACGGCAGCAGGGGCATTTTCCGGCCGCAAAGGCTTACCGGTGCAACTCAACATAGAACCACAAAGAGCGGTGACAACCTCCAACGACTCCGGTGAGTTCCCTCAACGACGGTGATGGCCGGAACCCCGGCGGCGCTAACGGCGGCAGGAACAGCGTCGTTGGCTTCGCACAGCACGGATCAGCAGTGGTCCTTGGGCAGTGACACGCGCGACGGGACGCACGGCCTCCCTCTCCCTGCAGCTCTTTCTCCCGTCTCGTGAACGTGTCCCTCTCGGGATTCAGTTGCTGCAACGCTTCCTCTTTGGCCGCGACTCACGGTGGCGATAGCAGCGCCGTTGGAAGACATGGAAGCAGTGGCGGCGACAAGGACGGTGCAACGAGCAGCGGCTCGAGATCTCCAGCGACGGAATGGGTTGATGGGTGGCAGAACCGCGACTGGGCAGGGATGAACGGGGCAGCTTCGATGGCGGCGCCTCTCGCGTGTGGCAGTCCGGCGGTCACGGCGGCAGTACCCAGCCGGCGGCACTAAGCCCTTACCCCTCTCCTTCTCTCCTTCTGGATCAGTCTCCATTTCTGATTTCCTGTTTCTTTCTTTCTTTTCCCTTTGCCTCTACGTATGGGTGTCTAGGGTAGAGAGGCAGCAGCTATTGCTGCTGAGTGTGGGTGAAGGGAACCGGGTCATTGGGTTAGGGTTTCAGGGTTAGGGTTTTTGAATAAAATTAGGGTTAGGGGCATTTTGGTAATTTCAAATAAAGTTGGGAATAATATGGTAATTGAAACCCAAATTAAATCCAACACTAATCATATATAGGAAAATACTATTTGCTCATCAACTTTACAAATTATTTTCAATAAAATGCCCAAATCTAAAAATTAGAAATAATATAATTAATTTCTCTATTTTCCAAAATAACAACATTAATATTTAAAATATTACTTATCTAATCCAAATCGTAAAAAATCCTTATTATTTCATAACTATCAACTTTATAATTCAAATATAGAAAATATTCTAATAATTATAAAATTGGATAATAATCATAATTTATCTCAAATTCAATAAATCAAAACTTGCCTTAATTATCTTTAATAAAATAATTTCTGAAATTAAGGCTATAAATAACCATATGATTTGAGACTTGATCATAAAAAGACTTTTCAAAAGTTCTGGGTCTTACAATATATATATAACAAAGTAATCAATTACCATAATAATTAAATTAGACACAATAAAATAATCAAATTTATTATAATAAAATAATTAATTATTTTAAAAAGAGTACAATCAAAATTTGAGATAAACATGGAAAACATTGTTATATAATGATTAATTGGTAATTGATTTTTTTGTATCAGTTACAATAAATATTTGGTAGTAAAAGTGACTCTTATTTAATTATAATTTGTAAATAAGATTTTTTTATTTAAATAAAAGTATTTTTTATTTTCTAATTTAGAAAAAAATAAAAGGAGTTAACCCTTTTAATTATTGTTTCATAATTTTGCTGACAGTGCAATTTTGCAAGCTCATACTGCAAATTTTTAGAAAAAATGCAATTTCGTTGTCGTTGCAGGTGAAATTGGTCACGACCTTAATTAACTTCAATTTTGTATTTATTGCATGCGAAATTGGAAACAAATATTTTTTATTAAGGTTCTAAAAATCGGATTGGATCAGTTGGTTCGATTGGATTAACCAAAAACCAGTCATTTGGCTAGTTTGGTTGATTCCAAAACCGTCTTGTGAAAAATTGGTTAAAAAATTGATTGAATGGACAATTAACCAGTAATGGCCAAGTTTTTTTAAGGCTCGTTTTTGTGATATGTCCCAAAAATGGCGTCGCTTTGACACCAGATAAAAAAAAAAAAGAAAACCCACTATTAGAGCAATCCCCTTCCAACATAGTAACACCCAGTCCCAATTTCCTTCCAACCCTAATTCACTCACTACCTATTCCTATCAAAGCAAACACTGCCGCCACCGTCAGCCCCTAGCCCGCTTGCTCGTCGTGAAGCCCCACCAGCCACAGTTGCTACCACTCTTCTCTTCCTCACTGTCTCTGATCTGTGCTTGTCACGAAGAAACTCCAACCATCCCTACCAACCATTTCTAATTTCCTCTTTTCCTCCAACGAGCAGAAGGAACTCCACCATCCCTACCACTATCAGTGACCACCAGTGGTTGCTACCCTCGCAGTTTGAAGCTTCTGTTGGCGTTGTTGTCGTGTTGTCGTCTGGTCGCTTGAAGCTTCTATCGTCGGTGTCGTCTGGTCGTTTGGTCGTTGGAAGCACGGTTTGAAGCTTCTGTCTTCATCGTCGTCGTCGGCTGGTCAAATCAAAGTTTCTGTCGTTGGCTGTTTCTGTCCTACCGAGCATCTGTCTCTACCGCCATGGACTCTAGGCCTTCTCTATTTTCTCTGCCGCAATGAGTTCTTCAGTTTTTCAATTAATTTTTTTATTTTGTTAATTATATGAATTAATTACAATGAGTTCTTCAGTTTTTCAATTAATTTTTGTTATTTTGTAATTATATGAATTAATCATTCTGAATTATTGTAATGCTGAATAGAATTTTGATATAATTTTCAAAAACAGTGATAATGGTTATCAGTGACTAAAAGAAGGGGAGGTTGAATCTTACCCTCCTTTCTATTTAGCTTTTAATCCTTGCGTTCTGTTGAAGTACTTTGAGTATAAATTATAAAGACTGAGGTTTTGTCTCTTAACATGGTAGGAGCCAGAACAGTGTTGCTTGCAAAAAGTGTTGTAAGGAAATAAAGCTTAGTAGAGAAATCAGGAGATACTTTATTTTTGTCTCTGTAGTGCAGAACTAGAAATAGAGAAGAGAGTAGAGAATGACATATAGATGTATCCTAGTTCAGCCACCCAGTGTAATGTAGCCTACATCCAGTCTTCATCACAACTATGATGGAATTTTACTATCTTTTCAACTGATTACAATCACCAATTCTCCCTAAGATCTACCCAATCTTATCTGGGACAAATCCATATTCTAACCCAACCTGAACTTGACTAGGACTCACCCTAACTTTTAACTACAAAATACTAACCGTACTTGCAAGGGAATCCCCTAAGGATCATGACAACAAAACAGAAACACTTACAAAAAATTTCTGAGATAACTATGGCTATTTCTCCAAATTTAACTCTCTGCCTTTTTCTCCCTCATTGAATTTTTCTTACAAACCTCACCATTTTACCTTTTCCCAATAAAACTCAGATAGACTAAACTGAGAAAAAGAAATACAACATGAAAACCATGAAGGAGAAGAACATAATAGCTCAGAGAGCTATGAAGATCCAAACTTTGTGCTTTTTCCTCCTTGCTTCAATCCTTACATGTTCACCCCTTTTATAGAGGAGTGAAGCTTTCGGGGCTTGAGGCTTTGCTTTAGCACCTTGTTTGTCTTCTTCTCCAACAATCAGAATTAGTAGTGGCATTCACAGAGAGAGAGTGAGAGAGAGAGAGAGAGAGAGAGAGAGAGAGAGAGAGTAACATGCATTCATACCATTCTCTTTCATCCTTTTTCTTCATGCTTCTTGAATCTAGGCCGTGAATCTTCACTTTGGCCCCAAGTTTGTTTCTTGACCATTGATAAACAACAGAGCTCCATTGACTTTACTTTCTTCATTTTTCTTGAACAGTGCTTAGGACTCAGAGGATTTCTTTAACGTTTTTTGTTGAAGCACAAATGGAAAAATCAACTTTTGAGATCCTCTGTTCAGATTAGATTTTCCCTCTTGTTGTATCCTTTTTACTTTTTCTTCTTACTTGAATTTTGGAAACAAGCTTTTTGTTCTTCACTGTGCCCTAGCTCCAAAAATTTTCTTTTCTTTCTTCTTGCTTTAGAGTGATGTGATGTTAAAGAAAGAGATGAGAGAGAAGAGAGAATTTTTGGTTCGGTGGATATGAAGTGGTTCAAATAAAACTGAAATTGAGTTACCTAATTAGCAACTAAATAAAGTGTATGGATTTAGGTTTTGGACCACCGATTGGGCTTGTGATGGATATGAACTCACTTTCTTTCATTCCTAATGATTGCTTTTCTAATGAAAAATATTTGTGAAAGCTTTTGTTCAAGGTGAACTAATACTTAGACTTTATGAGTTTGTTTGTATGTGTGTGGGCTAGATGCTATATGGCTTGTAAGGATTTTGGACTAATTACTTCTTTTCCTTCTCTTGGCTTAAAGACTAGTTTTTGTTTCTGATAGAAAGATTTTAGATGGTAGCAATTATATGTGTCTTTGGGCTATGATTATGTGTGCGTATGAGCTTGAACATTTGCTTCTTAGGCCAGTTTCAATTCAATTTAATTTCTGCACACTAAACAAAATAAATCACACAAATAATTGGCTAATAAATCAATAATATTTAATCATTATTTTAATCATAGTTTAGATTTCTATATTCAACAAGTGATAAGTTCAATTTTGGATTCTTGGCCAACAATACTTATATCAATTCTAGTGATTATGGTGAGAGTTTGGTTCAGTCCTGTTAAAATTAGAATCTTGGTTCAAAGTTTTGTTTCTGCAGCTTTTTGTTCTGCAACTTTTTGTTCTGTTATTTTAAATTCTTATATTTTATGCATGCCTAAAAAAGTTTAGGTTATTATAATTATTTTGAGTGTTTCTTTACTTTGACTACTTCTTGTATGTTGTTGGATTTAAATTTGTAGACAGATCACTTTTATTTTAGCAACAAACTTTATATATATAAGTGCATAAAATTCTAACATCCTTATCATGATTACTTGTTGCATAAATTTATTAATTAAACCGATTCAATTACAGCTTGATCCCAATCGTACCATTAAACCATTAAATCAGTCACTTGATTAGTTCAATAATCAATCTGATTCTTACGACCTTTTTTTTATCCTAATTTCGAATCGTTCTAAGTGAATCTTAAACTAAATGTCTAATTGACTCTCTGTCTTTAGGTAGGTCGAAATAATATGCGATATTTATATGGATCATTATACACTCATACCATAATATATAAAAAGTATGCATCTGACAACGTTATTTCTTATTAACGGTAGATAGCAATACATTGTCAAAATAAAAGCTTTTAACTTACATAACATAGGAGAAATCTGCTCTTCAAGATAAGACAGCAGTGTATCAGGTGACCACTTAAACAAATTTTTATTATTCCTTAAAAATAGAATACATAATTAAAATTAGAAAAATTTTTCACATACAAGTCTTTTCACATACAAGTCATACAAGTCATTTATTTCTTCTTCTTTTTCTTTCTCCATGCCTCCTCTTTTTCTTCTCCTTCTTCTTCTTTTTTCGTGCCTCCTCTTCTTCTTCTTCTTCTTCGTTTCTGCAATTCTTCTTCTTCTTCTTCTTCTTCTTCTTCTTCTTCTTCTTCTTCTTCTTCTTCTTCTTCTTCTTCTTCTTCTTCTTCTTCTTTTCTTTCCTTCTCTTTCTCCTTCTTCATTTTCTTTATTTTTCTTACCTTCTCTTTCTCCTTCTTCATTTACGTGCTTTTTTCTCTGTTTTCTTTCTTTGCTATTCTCGATTTCCATTGTTTTTTGACATCAAACTCTGAAATCGTTTTTGAAGAAGAAGAAGCAGCAGAAGATGAGGAGGAGAAAGAGAAAGAGTTCTGTATTTTGGGTGTATTTATTAAATCCTTTAGGTGTATTTATGTAATCCTTTGGGTATATTTTTATAATCGTTTGGGTGAATTTCTGTAACCATTTGGGTGTATTTCTGTAATTGTTTGGGTGTATTTATGTAATTGTTTGGGTGTATTTCTGTAATCGTTTAGGTGTATTTCTGAAGTTCCATTATCTTCAAAACGATTTCAAAGCTTGATTTCAGAAACCATGAAAATCGAAAAAAAAAACGAAGCAAGAATACCAGTGATAAACATAGATAAAACAACGAATGAAAAGGCAAAGAGAGAACGCACAAAGGAGATCAAATTTGACAAGAAACTCGTTTTCATGGAAGAAGAAGAAGAAGAAGAAGAAGAAGAAGAAGAAGAAGGAAGAGGAGGAGAAGAAGAAGGAGAAGAAGAAGGAAGAGGAGGAGGAGAAGGAGGAGCACGCCATGGAAATCGTATATGAGTCAGCGTATTTTTTGCTAAGTTTCTCCCAACTTGTATGATGACTTGTAAACTAAATGACTTGTATGTGTAGCACTCCTCTATTAATTATAGATCTTTAAATAAAATAACTTTGAATTGTCATCTTTCTAGCATTACTAAAAAAATTAGTCAATCATAAATAATATCATCTTAATTAAACGCAAATCTATCCAATGAATAAATTTTTTATTTACTTTAATACTATGCAATTATATTTTTCAATCTTCCCTAAGAAAATAAAATAATAAAAAAATTTACATGTTTATAAAATTTATTTTCCTATTTACCAAATGCATTGGAATGTATCCATAAAGCGTACACTGTATCACTAGTAATAAGTTTAACGGTACAATTGGGACTACAAAATTACAAAACAGCATAATCGTGTCCAATTTCGCAGTGCATACAAAGTTTGGGTAGAAAATATTTGTTTCCAATTTTCGCAGACAATAAATGTAAATTTGCAATTGATCAAACTTGTGAGTAATTTTGCATATAGCGGCAACGAAATTGCATTCTTCCTAACTTTGTACTTTGGGCTTGCGAAATTGCACTACCAGTAAAATTATAAAATAATACATAAAATTTTTTTTGCCTAAATTAGATAATAAAATTTTTTTATTTAAATATACCTATATTTATTAAATCTCTATAGAGTGTACAATTTTTAAAATTTACACACAAATTGCTATAGGATATTGCGTTTTATGTGAAAAATAGTTACCAATATAAAACACGATTACATAAAATGGATAAGTTCTAGCGATTTTCATAGAAACACTAATCTTTGAGAGGATATAGTAGTTTATGAATAGTTGGTGTAATTGTATGACTTTTGTATTTGAATTCTTTTATTTATTTATTTTTGGTGTCTCCAAAAGCAAATCTAGGGATGTCAATGTGGCGGGGGATGCCTCTCTGCTTCCCGTTTTCGACCCCAGAATTAATTTCCATTTCTGTTCTGATCCCCGCCATGAAGGGATAATTGTTTCTATCTCCGTTTTCCGCATTTCTTGTATTTTTTGCG
>NC_029789.2:111973419-111975896 GCF_000816755.2 Arachis ipaensis
TTTGCGGGGCCCCATTTCCATCTCCTTATGTTTAACATTCATATGAAAATTATATTAAAAAATATAAAAAAATAAAAAAATAAACTACAAAATACTATTACAAACACACAAACATATCTTATCCAAGATTATAAGTCCAGACATACAACATAGCAAATCATAGTCCATAAAATAAAATTTTAAAATACAACTTCCATTCTAAAAAAAAGTAATAAAATAAAGTCTTTAACATCAAGTATTCTTTCATTGTCTACGTACAACTTCCAACAAACATCTCCATGTTCTCTGTTAAAATAACACAAACATAAATATGTTAACATATATCATAAACAAGAATTTTACACATTAAATAAAAATTAACAAAATTAAAATACATGCAGAATTGAATTAACAAAATTAGAATACATGCAGAATTAAATTAACAAAATCAGTACATGCAGAAATAAATTAACAAAATCAGTACAAACAAAAATAAATTAACAAAATCAGTAAACAAACCCAGTAATCAGTATTATTAACAAAATTTCAAACCAAGCAAAATAAGTATAGAAAACCAGAAATCGACTCAGAATCACAGAATCAGAGAATTAAAGAGAATTTGAACTAAGCAAAACAAGCAAATTTGAACCTAGCAACTCAGAACCACATAATCAGAGTTTTCAACTCAAATTGAATCACAAAATCAACTCAAAACAAGCAAAATAAGTACATGCAGAAAATCAAAAATTAACAAAACTCTAAACAAATCTAGCAACTCAGAATCACATAAATTATAATTAACAAAATCAAACCCTAACTATTTCATAATTATAAACCCTATATGTCTAATTTCTTCAGATAAATAGAAGGAGAGAAAATCAAACTTGAAGTCAAGTTGATGGGAAGGAGGACGGGGAATGGAAGAGGGGCAACTGGTGGCTATTGCAACATTAGCAGGGATGCTCTCCAGTAGACGACGAGCAGTGAAGAGATGGTGGAGCAATGAGATGCGATGCGGCGAGCAGCGAAGAGATGGAAGCAAATACACAGACGCAGGAGTGGAGAGGGGAAGGACGCCGCGCCTGAAGAGAGAGACGACGCGGTGAAGCTGTCAGGGTGACGGCGCAGGAGTGGCAGATGGCGAGTGGCCACCGATGAGGGCGTATGGTGCTGTGGGAGTTTTGCAGTTTGAACAAAGTGGAGAGTATAGAGAGTTGGGGCTTGGAAATAGAGAGTAGACGTCGCAGCAACAAAGTGAGAAGGGAAGACACTGAATAATAGGATTAGGATTTTTAATGGATGAAATTACTAAAAAACCCTATGTTAGAAATAAAAAAAGGATATTTAAGTAAGTTCAAAAATTCGAGGAATTATCGGGGATGGGGCGGGGATCCCCACGCCTGTCTCGAGGGAATTTTGTTCCCCATTCCTATCCCCACGGAAAAAATTTTCCACCATCAGGACCTCATTCAGGACGGTCCCGCGGAGATCCCGCTTCCTGAAAATTTTTGACACCCCTAAACAAACCTAGACTATTCTCCACGTGGGATCAAAAATTTTTTAAGGAAAAAAATTAATTAATAATTTTATGGTGTATTTTAATCATTTCATTATGATAATAAAATAATTTAATGTATTTATTGTTGAATACATTTAAAATTTTGATATAAAAAATTTAGTGAAAAAAATCTAAAAAGAACTAGTGCGTCATTTTTTTTTTGTGTCAGGATAAAAAAAAACACAAAAGAAAACACACTAAACACTAGGGATGTAGTCTCGTTACAACAACACTATTAAATCTTTTCAAGGCTCATCCCATTTCAATTGTTGTATGCAATTAGATGTTGCATATTTAGTCAAAGCATCAGCAATTTGGTTAGCATCTCTTTGAATTAGATTGACTTCTGCTCTCCAATTCTAACTTAAAATCTCTTTGATTTTAGTCACTAAATCATTATCAGAACTTTGTATTGGGTTGTTTCTATCATTATTAAGGATAAAAGCATCCAAACAATTCGTCTCGCAAGTGATATCTCTAAACCCAGCTTTCCATATTAGAATTAGCCCTCTCCAAATTACAAAAAAAGCTCGCTTCGAAAAATAGTAGCAGGTGATAAAGAACCAGCACAACCACGCAACCAAGAGCCATTATAGTCACGTAATACACATCCAAAACCACCAGATTCACTAAATTTACTAGCATCACAGTTTACTTTAATAAAAAATTGGGTAAAAAGAGACCAAGAAAAGAGCAAAACATATAAATATTAACACTAAGTATTTTCTATTTTTATTATAAATTCTTAATTACACATTAATAAAGTATAAAATATTTTTTAAAAAAGATCAAAATATAAAATTTAATTTCCTATTTTATAAAAAAATTATTATTACAAAACTTTATTCATTGACAGCACTATCTCTCATAACCTCTATTGACACGTACCAAACCACCACAAACTGTATTACCGTTATATAAAAATAATACCGGAGGGCAT
>NC_029789.2:111975921-111983348 GCF_000816755.2 Arachis ipaensis
TTTCTATACTTTTTTTTCACTTTGTTTTTTTTTTTTAAATTAGATTATATTTATAGTTAATAATGTTTATGTAACACTACTTCTTAATAACCATTTCAACTATTTCAAATAGACACCAAATATTTAATTTCAATGTGCCCTAAATTATTGGTACTGTCTATCAAGAACAGGAATAGGGGTCCATTTTGGCATTTTCACCAATATGAATATGAATAAGACATACATGTCATCGATAGATTTGCAACCACTAATATTGGTGAATCCCGTGGTCCTAACTCCGAATATGTGTCTTGGTTACTTGAATTTGGATTGATTTTTATTTTGCATCCAATATACATGGAGCATAGGACCAACAAGGTAGGCGTACATATCTTTGGCCAAAGGAAAAATCTATAATACGTCTAGTAAATTTATCCGTGTAACAAATTTAGTTAGATGTAATCTGTTATTAGTTGTAATTAATAATCTTATATCACTCACTTTTGGTTATAAAATTTTTAAGGTGCTCTATATACAACATTTTCATTTGAAAGAAAATTCTCTCATTCTCTCTTATTGTTATATCTCTTCTCTTTTCTATTCAAATAGGGATTGCTCACAAAATTTCAATTTTTTTTATACAAATTATATTGATCTGACTTTATACTTAGTGTATTTTTATTTTGACCCATTACAAAATTAACCTAGTATTACTCGTGATAGGAAGGTGAAATATCTGTCTCTCTCTTGAGTAAAATAGAACTCAAACATAAGCACTACAAGGAATAAGTTTATTATCGTCAGATTGATCGTTGAATAAGATTTCCCAAAAAATTTTCGATTAAAACAATTGCTGTCACATTATTTTCAAAATATATGAAAAAAATCATATTTATAAGGTTGCATCTGTTTATAGAATTGTAATTTATTAAAGTCATAACCTTTCAAAGGGATTTTTTCATCATGAATATGGATATGTATTCATGCATGCAATCGTAGAATATAAATAAAATATTAAATTATTTTACACAAAAAAGAATTATTTTTAAATTTTACAATTTTATTTTTTCATCTAAACAATTTTTATGCGTAAAAATATATAAAATAATATTTTAAGAAAATATAATTAATTACACTACAAAAAATGCACTAAATACTGACGGATTTAGCGTCGGATTTTCTGTCGAAAAATTTCGACGGTAACAGGATTTACTGAAACTTGGCGTTTAGGCAACGACGAACACCTTACCGTAGTTTTTTTCCATCAACAAATCCACCGGTAAATTTAGGTAAAATTCAAACGCAAAACTCCTCTTCCTCACTTCTGCAAACTCTCTCTCTCTCTTCTCTTCTTCTCTCTCTTGTCTCTCTCTCATCTCTCTCCCTCTTCTCTATTGAAGAAGGTTGCGCTGCCACCACCAGGAACTGCCGTCGGCACCAGTAAGCCACATTATCGTTGCAGATTAGCACGTTGTCGTCACTGCTGCTGGAGTCTTCATGGAAAGCCTCCTTCGTGCCGCCGTTGTTAGTGTTCCTTGCCGTCGGAAATCGTCACCTTGTCGCCGTCACCGCGGCTAAAGTCCACCGCACCAAAAGTAAGGTTGTTGTCCATTTTTTCTTTTAGATGTTTGTTATATTACTAAACTCTAACTCCACCACCGTAAGTTTCATCGTTGCCTCCTAACACCACCACACTTCCACCATCTTGCAGCGACCATCAGAGATAATTTTTCTATAGTTTTTGTATTATTTTAGATTTTTTGTTCCTTTGTTTAAGATTTTGTTAGGTATTTTATTAAATTATTGATTAATTTTTTTAATGAAGTGTATTGTTAGAGTTTGTTATATTAATTTAGTATAATTAGAAATTAAATAATGTTAGGTTAGGTAGGGTATAATTTTGGGTTTATTCTGAGTTGATGGTATTTTGAATGATTGTTAATTTTTTGAGTTTATTGTTCATTGAGTTAATTATTTTCTAAGTTAATTAATACTGATTGTTGTTAATTCTCTAAGTTAATTATTAACTTATTATTGATTGTTGTTAAATTTCTGAGTTTATTATTGTCCAAATTAATTATTTTTTGAATTAATTTTGCTGGGCTGATTGTTGTTACTTTTACTGAGTTTATTATAATTTACTCATTTGAATATATGAATTTTGATTTGTTTATTTAATTATAATTTCTGTGTTGACTATGTTTATAGTTTGTGTGTTAATTATGTTCATAGTTTGTAATTGAAGGTGTACAGCCTGCTATTCTAGAAAATACATTTGTAGACGGTAGGTCTCTGGTGCTGGTAATTCTTTGTTCATAGATTAATGGTTTCTGAAGCAAAATCTCTAACTAGGTTTATAAGTTATTAAAATTGTATAAGTTTAAATAAATATACCATTTGAGAGATATACATAGTTGCATATTAGTGGATAACTTAGAATCTTAACATGTCATGATATGTTACTTGAAAGATATACATATACCATTTAGAGTATATATGTTTATAGTGCTACCTTTTTTCTTACATGAGTAATTATTATTTTTCTTCTTTAGTCTTAAACTTTGTGCAAACTTATTTATGAACTTTTAACGAAAAATTATAGACAAATTATTATGAAAAATTATAAAATTTTAAATTTTGTTAATTTGAAAATGATTGAATTTAAACATTTAAAAAAAAAATAAAATTTAAGTTTACCCATAGGATTTATTGGGGGATAAATTCTACGGTAACAAACTCCATAATTTTTCCAATTAAAGTTAATATCTGCCGCTAAATTGGTGCGCAATTTTTCAAAACCACAACTCGACAAGTGCACCAAATCGTATCAAGTAATATCATGGTATGTAAGTTATCATTTCCATGAGGATTAAAGACTAAGCAACAATGATTAATTGATCATTCTAATTAGACAATTCAAAAAATAGAGGGATGAATGAGATTCACTCTTTAGGAAAATGTGAACAGTAAATGTGAAGACAATGATGGTGAAAATGTTAAGATTTCAGAGATATCCACTCTTTAGAAAAATAATCCTTGTGTTCATTTAATTGAGACATGCCGAGATCAATCACGACAAATAATAAATAATCAAATTCCAATTTCTCTTTAACCTAATTAATTGCTAATTTCTTAGTCAATTATTTAAGAAAAGAGATAAAGCACAAATATGATTTAATTTCAAATAAGATTCAAGAATAGTTCTTAAGTTGAATTTTTTGTCATTTATCCAAGCTAGTCCCAAACAATTGAAACTTACAAGAAATAATGGTTTTCAAAAGTTTTCTAATCCAAATTTTATGTCACTTATTCAAATTAGAGCAATTGAAAATCATAAGTATCACACACTTTTTGAAACACTATTCCTAGTTAAATAAAAAAGGCGTGAGCAAGAGTTTTCAAGTTAATTCCAATATTACTTTTTTCAAAACAATATTTAGAATTCAAAATGGAGTTAGAATATTTTCCAACAATTCTAAATCTTTAGGGATGAAGAACAAAAATTTAATCATAAAATAGATCAAAGCATAAATCTCAAATAAAGTAAAATACTTAGATTAATACTCCATAAAAAGATAAATAGAACTCCTAAACTTAACAAAGAAGATTAGTTACGCATGATGCAAAGGAAACAAAAACTATGAATTGAAAAACGGCCAAAGGACTCGAGTCACATAAGTGTCTCTCACCCTTTATATATGCTAACCCTAAACCTAATTTAGAATTCCAAAACAAATCAACAATAAAATAGGATCAAATATAATCTAATCAATGTTTATCCAATAATTTTCCATCTCAAGTCAAGTTATAGGTAATTCTTCATATTTGTCAATTAATGTTTCAAATCATGGGCTCTGTGCTCAGACTTTAATCATCAACTTAAGTGTTTTAAAGGATTGAGATTAGTGAGAGATTGAAGAGGATTAATAATGAGCAGATATTTTATACGCTTTTTGGCATTATTTTCATATTATTTTTAGTATGTTTTGTTTAAGTTTTATTAAGTTTTCATGGGTTTTAGTGCAAAATTCACATTTTTGGATTCTACTTTGAGTTTGTGTGTTTTATGATGATTTCAGGTATTTTCTAGCTAAAGTTGAGGAGCTTGAGCAGAAGTCTGATTCAGAAGCAGAGAAAGGACTGCAGATGCTGTCAGGATCTGACCTCTGTGCACTCAAAGGAGCTTTTCTGGAGCTACAAAGGTCCAAATGGCGCACTCTCAATGGCTATGGAAATCTAACATTCAGGGCTTTTCAGAAATATATAATAATCCATACTTTTCTTTGGAAATGAAGGCCCAAAACTGGTATTCAATGCCAGCTTTCAGCCCCATCCCTGGCATTCAACGCCCAAAGGGGAGCAACTAACATCGAAACGCCGAAAAAGGGAGCCCAAGGGTGGCGTTTAATGCCCAAGAAGGGTTTATCTCATGGGAGACAAATCAATCTCAGACTAAACACTCACCAAGTGGGCCCCATATGTGAATTTTCGCACTACAAGACTAGTTTATCTTATTTTCCGTAATCCTTAGTCATTAAGAGCAGTATAAATATAACAAAGATCACCATTGTAAAGAACTTTTTGATCTTTGCCCATTCGAACCTTTCATTGTATTTTCTATCAGTATGAGTCACTAACCTCCTAAGGTTAAGGTTAGGAGTTCTGCTGAGTTTCATGGATCAATAATATTATTGTTTTCATTCAATATGTTTGATTCTATTCTCTTATGCAACCTCGTTCCTCATCTTATGAATTGAGGGTGACCTATGACAATCACCCTTATTCTACATGGGTTCCGTGCGATTCCCGACCCGATTAGCGTTTGGTGCATGAATCCCCACACTTTCGTACAACTGTACCAGCAAGTGCACTGGGTCGTCCAAGTAATACCTGAGTGAGTTAGGGTCAATCCCACGAGGATTATGGTTTGAAGCAAGTTATGGTTATCTTGCAGGTCTTAGTCAGGCGAAATCAGAAGTTTTTGGATTTGTGAGATCTAAACTTGGTTGAGATGAAAGGAATAAAATACTTTGTAAATTAAAATAGAATCAGTAATAGGAATATAGTTAAGGATTGGAGTTGCTTTGTCTTTCTGAATTAACTCTAGTATTACTGTCTCCTTTGCTTGTGAGTGATTTCTTCTATGGCAGGCTACATGTGATCAACGCTATTGGCCATGGTCATCAATCTCCTCTGCTTCAGATCAAACGCCATTGGTCGTGGTTATCCAATCTGAACGAGGGTGAAGCTCTAGTAGTTCATTCTCTTGGCGATCCTACTCAAAACGCCACAGACAAGGTTGAATCTTCCGGATCAGAGAATGCTACTTCTTTTGGTTCTAACCTCTACCACAGAGACCATAATCTCTCCGAAAATTGGCTGAACTGGTGTCTAGAAAAGTCTCCAACGAAGTTGTGGATTAGCCGTCTGAGAGATGTATAATCAAGCTGGCGATTCACGCTTTCCAATCACGTATTCACACGAACCCAAGTAGACACGGGTGGTTGTCAGGCACGCAGTCCTAGTATGATGAACAGAGCTGATTGTCACTGATCATCCTATTCACCATATTGAAGAACGAGTATACATCTTAGAATTAAATCAAACATGGATCGAAGAGAAACAATAATACTTTTATTAATTCATAGGACTCAGCAGGGCTCCTCTCCTCAACCTAGGAGGTTTAAAAACTCATACTAAAAGGAAAATACAATGGTAAAACTCGAATATGGCAAAAAAGTCTCTAGATGATGTAAATCTAATCCCTTAAATACTAAACAAATGACTAGTAAGGGTAAAATAGTCTTTTTAGTGCTAAAACCCACTTTTTGGGCCCACTTGGTGATTGTTTGGGCTGAGTTTTGATGAGATCCATGTGCTAGGAGGCCTCTAGAGCGTTGAAAGCTGGCTAGGGGGTCCTCTTTGAGTGTTTGGACGCTAGTCTCTTCTCCTTGGACACTGGACGCCTGGAAGGGGGCAGAAGGCTGGCGTTGGATGCCAGTTTTGGGCTTTCTAATCTGAAGAAAAGTATAAACTATTATATATTGCTGGAAATATCTGAAAGTAAGCTTTCCATAGTCGTTAAGAACATTCCATTTGGATTTCTATATCTCCAGAAAAGCTCTTCCAAGCTCAAGGAGGTCAGATCCGGACAGCATCTGCAGTGCTTTCTCTGTCTCTGAATCAGACTTTTGCTCCAGCTCCTCAATTTTAGCCAGAAATTACCTGAAATTGTACAAAAACACAAAAACTCATAGTAGAATCTAAAAATGTGAATTTAACACTAAAACCTATAAAAACTTAATAAAAGCTAAACAAAACATACTAAAAACTATATGAAAACAATCCCAAAAAGCGTATAAAATATCCGCTCATCACAACACCAAACTTAAACTGTTGCTTGTCCCCAAGTAACTAAAAGCACAGTAGGATAGAGAAGAAAATTAAGATATAATAAATCTCAGAGTTTCCAAAGAAGCTCAGTTACAATTAGATGAGCGGGACTTAGTAGCTTTTTGCTTCTGAATAATTTTGGCATTTCACTATCCATTGAAACTCAGAAGTGTTGGTCTCTTTAGGAACTTAGAATCCAGATGATATTATTGACTCTCCTAGTTTAGTTCTTTTTTATTCTTGAACACAGTTTTCAGAGTCTTGGCCGTGACCCTAAGCACTTTGTTTTCTAATATTACCACCGGATACATAAATGCCACAGACACTTTAACTGGGTGAATCCTTTTGGATTGTGATTTAGCTTTGCTAGAATCCCCAGAGGTTAGGGTGATTCCTTCATGAAGGGTTGTAAGTATTTTCATAGGGCTCTCCCATGTAATTCACCTCCTCCATGGTGGATTGATCAGGATCATAAGCTTCTTCTTCAAGAGAAGCTTCCTGAGCACTGCCAGCTACAGTTTGCATTCCAACCAGATACTGGGAAATCATATTGACTTTTTTGAGTCAATATCTTATTCTGAGCCAAGATGGCATTCAGAGTTTCAACTTCATGAACTCCTTTCTTCTGAGAGGTACCATGGTTTACAGGATTCTTTTCAGAAGTATACATGAATTGGTTGTTAGCAATCATCTTAATGAGTTCTCTAGCTTCTGCAAGTGTTTTCTTTAAGTGGAGGGATCCACCTGCAGAGCTATCCAATGAAATCTTAGATATCTCAGACAAGCCATCATAGAACACACCTATGATGGACCACTCTGAGAGCATGTCAGGAGGACATCTCCTAATTAGTTACTTATATCTTTCCTAAGCTTCATAGAGGGATTTACCTTCTCTTTATCTGAAGGTTTGAACTTCCACTCTAATCTTGCTCATCCTTTGAGGAGGAAATAATTTAGCCAGAAAAGCATTAACCAACTTTTCTCAAGAGTCAAGACTCTCTCTAGGTTGGGCATCCAACCATAACTTAGCTTTGTCTCTTACTGCAAAGGGAAAG
>NC_029789.2:111983618-112004850 GCF_000816755.2 Arachis ipaensis
GGGAAAGAGCATAAGCTTATAGACTTCTGGATTAACTCCATTAGTCTTTACAGTATCACAGATCTGTAAGAACTCAGCTAAAAACTGATGTGGATCTTCTATTGGAAGTCCATAGAATTTGCAGTTCTGCTGCAAAAGAGAGACTAACTGAGGCTTAAGCTCAAAATTGTTAGCTCTAATGGCAGGTACAGAGATACTTCTGGCATAAAAGTCAGAGGTAGGCATGGTGAAGTCACCAAGGACCTTTCTTGGCTCCTCTTGAGGTTTGGCCATGTCCTCTGTTTCTTGTTCAAAACTTTCTGAAAGGTTTCTTCCGGAGTGTTGTGCTTTAGCTTGTTGTAAACGCCTCCTTAGAGTCTTCTCAGGTTCAGGATCAGGAGTCAAAAGGGGTTCTTTATCCCTATTCCTGGTCATAAATAAAAAGAAAAGAAAAGAAAGAAAAGAAGAAAGCTTTTTGTACCACTTGGACCAAAGAGCTTCCAGTTAGATGTGAAGAGAGAAGAAGAAGATAGAAAAGAAATAAAAGATTTAGAAGAAGGATACTTTGAAAATAGGGGATAGAAGTAAATAAAAGAAGATGGAAGATGAGAGAGGGATAGAAGTCGAATAAATAGAAGTAAGAAGAAGAGAAGTATAAATAGAAAAGTAAATAAGAATTAAAATATTTTTATTTTTATTTATTTATTTAATTAATTTAAAAAATTAAGTTAATTAATTTAAAAAGAGTTGAAAATTAGTTAATGAATTTTCGAAAATAGAAGAGAGAGAAGAGGAAGAAGTTTTCGAAAATTAAGAGAGATGAGAGTTAGTTAGATATTTTTGAAAAAGAAGAGAGAGAAGAAGAGAGATATTTTTCGAAAATTAAGAAAGAGAAGAGTTAGTTAGGAAGTTTTGAAAAAGATGAGAGAGAAAATAAGATTTTAAGATAAGAAAAGGTTTGAATTTAAAATAAGATAGAAGATAAGATAAGAAAAGATTTGAAATTAAAATTTGAAATTAGAAAAAAGATAAGCTAAGAAATTAAAAAGATTTGAAAAAGATATGATTTTAAAATTTGAAAGTTAGAAAAGATAAGATAAGAAACAAAAAAGATAAGATTAGAAATTTGATTTTGAAAAAGATTTGAATTTTTTTTTAAATTTGAAATTTGAAAAAGATAAGATAAGATTTTTAAATTTTGAAAAAGATACGATAAGATTTTGAAAAAGATAAGATTTTTTTGAAAAAGATATGATTTTTATTTTTGAAAAGATTTTATTTTTGAAAACTTGACAACTAAGATAAGATAAGATAAAAATTTTAAATTGAAATCTGAATTTTTATGGTTAATTTCGAGAATTATGGTTAAAATTAAGTTAGAAAAGATATTTTTTATTTTTGAATTTTATGATGAAAGAGAAAAACACGTAAAAGACACAAGACTTAAAATTTTTAGATATAGCACCCCAAGTTTTCGAAAATTTTGGAGGAAAACATAAAGGGACACCAAACTTAAAAAATTTTAAGATCAAAACATACAAGGACTCAAGAACACTTTGAAGACTAAAACGAACAACAAGAACAAGACTCAAAGACTCAAAGAACACAAAAACATAACACCAAACTTAAAATTTTTAAAAAACCAAACATAAATTTTCGAAAATCAAAAGAAAAATAACAAGACACCAAACTTAAAGACTTGAAACAAGATTTAACCAAAGAAAATATTTTTGAAAATTTTTTGAAAGAAAGACTCAAAGAAAACGCAAGACTCAACAATAACAAGAACACAAGACTCAAACAAAGAACAAAGATTAAACAAAGAAAATAAAAAATATTTTTGAAAAGCTTTTTTATTTTTTCGAAAATTTGAAAAAGAAGAAAATCAAAATCAAGGACTTAACAAAATAAAAATTACCTAATCTAGGGAGCAAGACAATCCTTCATTTTGTCCAAACTCAACAATCCCCAGCAACGACGCCAAAAACTTGGTAGCACGAATCCCCACACTTTCGTACTATTGTACCAGCAAGTGCACTAGGTCATCCAATTAATACATGAGCAAGTCAGGGTCGATCCCACGAGGATTGTGGTTTGAAGCAAGCTATGGTTATCTTGCAGGTCTTAGTCAGACAGATCAGAAGGTTGTTAGATTATGGAGTTTAGGATTTTTATAATAGGGTGCTAATACATTAAAGATAGAGTTGAGGATTGGAGTTGCTTTGCCTTTCTGAATTAACTTTGGCACTACTGTCTTCTCTGCTTGTGAATGATCTTCTTCTGTGGCAGGTTGTATGTGATCAACGCCATGGGCCATGGTCATTGATCTCCTCTGCTACAGATTGAACGCCATTGGCCGTGGTCATCCAATCTGATGAAGGGTGAAGCGCTAGCAAGTCATTCTCCTGGCGATCCTACTCAAAGCGCCACAGACAAGGTCGAATCTTTCGGATCAGAGAATGCTGCTTCTTTGGATTCTAGCCTATACCACGGAGACCTTAATCTCCCAGAAAATCGGCTGAACTGGTGTCTCAAGAAGTCCCCAACGAAGTCATGGATTAACCTTTTGAGAGATGTATAAACATAGCTATTGGCTCGTGCTTTCCAGTCACGTATTCACACGAACGCAAGTAGACACAGTTGTTTGTTAGACACGTTTGTCTTAATGTGATGAACAGAGCTAATTTGTCAGATCATCCTATTCACCACGATGAAGATCGGATATACATCTTAGAAACAGATCAAACACGAATCGGAGAAGAAACAGTAATACTTTTATTAATTCATAGGACTCAGCAGGGCTCTTCCCCTCAACCTAGGAGGTTTAGAAACTCATACTGAAGTAAAAATACAATGTAAAACGAAAATATGGTGTAAAAGGTTCGAAGATGATGATTAAAGGTCTGAATTACATAAATTTAATCCCTTAAATACTAAATAGATGACTAGTAAGGGTAAAACAGTCTATTTAGTGCTAAAATCTACTTCTGGGGCTCACTTGCTGGTGTTTGGGCTGAGCTTTGATGAGATCCACGTGCTATGAGGTCTCTTGGGCATGGAACGCCAGCTAGGGGGTCCTCTTTGGGCGTTTGGATGCCGGTGTCTGCTCTTGGGCACTGGACGCTAGGAAGGAGGCAGAAAGTTGGCGTTGGACGCCAGTTTTGGGCCTTCTAATCTGAAGCAAAGTATAAACTATTATATATTGCTGAAAAGCTCTGAAAGTCAGCTTTCCATAGCCATTAAGAGCTCTCAATTTGGACTTTTGTACCTCCAGAAAAGCTCTTTTGAGTGTAGGTAGGTCAGATCCATACAGCATCTATAGTGCTTTCTCTGTCTCTGAATCAGACTTCTGCTCCAGCTCCTCAATTTCAGCCAAAAATTACCTGAAATTGTACAAAAACACAAAAACTCATAGTAAAATCAAAAAATGTGAATTTAGCACTAAAACCTATAAAAACTCAATAAAAACTAAACAAAACACACTAAAAACTATATGAAAGTGATGCCAAAAAGTATATAAAATATCCGCTCATCACACATCTCACAGGGAGTCCTCTATTCTTTGAAATAGAGCTCTCATTCTTCTTCTTTCTTGTCTTCTTTTTCTTGTTTATGAGCAGGAACAAGGATAAATAACCTCTCTTTGATCTTGATCCTGAACTTGAGAGGATCCTAAGGAAGCGTTTACAACAAGCTAAAGCATAACACTCCGGAGGAAACCTCACAGAGCTATTCGAACAAGAAGGTGAAAACACAAATATGGAAGCTGAGCCAAACAATGGAGGAGATGCAAGGAAGGTTCTTGGTGACTTTATTGCACCAACTTCTGACCTTTATGGCAGAAGTATCTCTATACCTGCCATTAGAGCTAATAACTTTGAGCTTAAGCCTCAGTTAGTCTCTCTAATGCAACAGAATTCCAAGTTCTATGGACTTCCATTAGAAGATCCACATCAGTTCCTATCTGAATTCTTACAAATCTGTGACACTGTTAAGACCAATGGAGTAGATTCTGAGGTCTACAAACTTATGCTTTTCACCTTTGCTATTAGAGACAGAGCTAGGATATGGTTGGATTCTCAACCTAAGAAAAGCCTAGACTCTTGGAAAAAGTTGGTCAATGCTTTCTTGGACAAGTTCTTTCCACCTCAAAAGATGAGTAAGCTCAGGGTGGAAGTTCAAACCTTTAGACAAAGAGAGGGTGAATCGCTCTATGAAGTTTAGGAAAGATACAAGCAACTGATCAGGAGGTGTCCTCCTGACATGCTCTCAGAATGGTCTATTCTAGGAATCTTCTATAATGGTCTATCTGAGATATCCAAGATTTCCTTGGATCATTCTGCTGGTGGATCACTTCACTTGAAGAAGATGCATGCAGAGGCACATGAACTCATTAAAATGGTTACAAACAACCAGTTCATCTATACTTCTGAGAGAAACCCTATGAACAATGGAATAGCTCAGAAGAAAGGAGTCCTAGAAGTTGACATTGTGAATACCATATTGGCTCAGAAAAAGATCTTGACCCAACAGGTCAATATGATTTCTCAGCATTTGACTGGATCACAAGCTGCAACTAGCAGCACTCAAGAAGCCTCCTATGAAGGAGAAGCTTATGATCTAGATCAACCTACAATGGAAGAGGTGAATTACATGGGAGAATCCTATGGAAACACCTATAATTCATCATGGAGGAATCATCCTAATCTTTCATGGAAGGATCAACAGAAGCCTCAACAAGGATTCAACAATAATCAAGGTGAAAGAAACCAAAATAGGTTCAACAATAGACCACCATTCCCATCTTCTCAGGAACATATGGAGACTCCTAGGCAGAGCTTTTCTGACTTAGTCACTATAGTCTCCAACCTCTCTAAAATCACTCATAGTTTCATAACTGAAACAAGGTCCTCCATTAGAAATCTGGAGGTACAAGTTGGTCAACTGTGCAAGAGAATCCCTGAGACTCCTCCTAACACTTTTCCTAGCAACACTGAAGTGAACCCAAGAGAAGAGTGCAAGGCCATCACAGTGAACATTGAGGCCGAATCTGAAGGAGATGATTTGGTGTTGAACGCCAATAAGAAACTCCCTACTGAGCGTTCAACACCCAGAAAGGCACCATCACTGGCGTTGAACGCCAGTAATGAAGACCTTACTGGGCGTTCAACACCCAAAAAGGCACACTCACTGGCGTTGAATGCCACTCAAGGGACACAAGCTGGGTGTTCAACGCCTAAGGAAGCACCATTACTGGCGTTGAACGCTAATACGTGAGCATCTTTCCTATCTTTTCCTAGTGAATTTGCATTTAATTTGTTAAGTTTAATAAAAAATTAATTATCTTTTAGCCACTATGGATGCTACTATGAGTCTTGTGCATTTCTATTTATTTTTAGGTAGCATTCGGCTGGATTTGATGGCTTTTCTGCAGCACAAGAATTAAAGGAGAGGACAGCGAGGAGGGACGTGTGCGCGTACCTGATGCGTGCGCGTGATTTGGAGCTTTCCATGGCGACGCGTGCACGTGGCTGACGCGTGCTCGTGACACGCGAAGAAGACCACCGACGTGTACGCGTGACTGACGCGTACGCGTGACATGCGCTACGTACAGAAAACGCTGGGGGCGATTTCTGGGCTGTTTTTGACCCAGTTTTCGGCTCAGAAAGTACAGATCAGAGGCTGCAGAATGGAGGAATCAGGGAACACTTATCATTACTTCCCAAGTTAGGCGTGGGTCCTATGAAGAAAGTGGTCCCCATCCATCAATTGAAGACTTGCTGATTATTTAATTGATTCTGATTTAAACTTTATTTTTATCTTTAAAATAGGAAAAGATATTATTTTAGTTTTAGAAATTAGATTTTAAATTAATTAAGATTAAATATAAAAGGGAAAAGAAACTTCTCTGAGGGGGATCCGAACATTAGTTAACTTTTCATTCCACCTTAGTCCAATTTACAATCCTAGTTTTCTTCTCTGAATCATGAGCAACTAAACCTCCATTGTTAAGGTTAGGAGCTCTGTCTATTGTATGGATTGATACTATTATTTTTCTATTTTAATTCATGTTTTGATTTATATTTCAAGAATTATTTTCGTTCTTTATCTTATGAATTTGTGTGGAACGGAAGTATGACCCTCTTTCTAATTGAGTTCTTATATAACTTGGAAAAGCTATTTACTTGAACAACAGCTTGAGAACAATTTCTCCTAAATTCTAATTATCTGGGTTTAACGGGATACGTGACATATAATCCTCTTATTTTTGGGTAATTAGGATTTTGGTGGAATACAAACTGGAATTTGATCATCACCCTCTAATTGAAATTAATTGACCAATGAATTGACGGTTAATGAATTTTAGAGGAGACTAGGAAGGTCTAAGGAATTAGGGCCTAGTCACAAATAGTTTGCCATGAATTAAATCTTGCATGATTAAAATAGTTAGTAAGAAAAGTCAATGCGAAAAATAGATAACTCTGAAGCCTTAACTGTTTTCTCCATATATATTTCACAACTCATTTACTGCTTGCTTTTTGATATTCTTAATTACTATTTAATGCATTTAAACTCTCAAACACTATTTTCTGCTTGCCTAACTAATTAAGTCATTTAACCATTGTTGCTTAGTCCATCAATCCTCGTGGGATCGATCCTCACTCACCTGAAGTATTACTTGGTACGACCCGGTGCACTTGCCGGTTAGTTTGTGGTTGTAAATTCCGCACCAAACGCCAGTAAGGAAGGCCTTACTGGATGTTCAATGCCCACTCAAGGCTTCCCTATTGAAGATTTGAAGGAAACAAAGGCTCATGAGGATACTATAGAAGTACCCTTGAAAGCCTTGTTGCAAATCAAGGATTATGAGGATCACTCCTCCTCTGATAAGGAAGAGGAAACTAGGGAAGAGCAAGTTGCTCGTTACCTAGGAGTCCTCATAAAAATGAATGCCAAGTTTTTTGGTAGAGACCTGATTCCTTGTACCATAGGCACCATTACCTTTGAGAAGGCTCTGTGTGACCTAGGGTCAGGCATAAACTTTATGCAACTCTCTGTAATGGAGAGGCTGGGAATCTTTGAGGTACAAGCTACAAGAATCTCACTAGAGATGGCAGACAAGTCCATGAAAAAGGCTTATGGACTGGTAAAAGATGTCTTGATAAAGGTTGAAGACCTTTACATCCCTGCTGATTTCATAATCCTGGATACTGGGGAGGAAGAGGATGAATCAATCATCCTTGGAAGACCCTTCCTAGCCACTGCCAACACCATCATTGATGTGGCAAAGTTGAGATCTAATTTTACTGTTATGGGAGGATCACATCTTGTTCAAGATGCCTAGCCCTAACTCTCCCCCTGACAAAAGAGAAACAGTTGTGCAACACCTAGTGTTCCAACCTTCTCTCTCAGTGCAAGGTTATACAGAACCCCAGACACCAACTCTAAGTTTGGTGTTGGACAGCCATTGTTAAGCACTGAAAACATTGGTACTAAGAAGAAAGTACCTAAAGGCTGGAGGGAAAAGAAGATCCCCACTGAAGGATTCTCACCTGGCATGAGAGTCACCTTCACTAACAATCCAATCATTCCTCACACTGTGAATAGGATCCTGTCTTTAGAACATGTGGACCTTATCCATGAGAGCACAGGCAAGAAGTTCACTATAAGGGGCAAAATTCTGAGCCCCTATCCATCTCCGTAAGGAGCTAATTGTCAAGCTAGTGACGTTAAAGAAGTGCTTATTGGGAGGCAATCCAACCATAATTAAGGTTATTTATGTTTTTTATTACATTTATTTTAGTTATATCCATTTAATTTTCATGTTTTCTTTAAGTTTGTGATCATGTGCAGCAGTTAGAATAGAAACAGAAATAGTCAGAGCTGGAAATAGAACACCCTGGAGCAGAGGCATTGTTGGCGTTGAACGCCATCCAGGGAGCCTGAAGCTGGCGTTGAACGCCAGTCAGGGGGCAGAACCTGGGCGTTCAACACCCAAATAGAGGCATAAACCTAGCGTTGAACGCCAGGAAGGAGGTCCCTCAAGGGCGTTCAACGCCCAATGAAGAAGTACATAGCTGGCGTTGAACACCAGCCAGGAGCAAGAGCTGGGTGTTCAATGCCCACAAGGGAGCAGGGAACTTGAATTCCCTAGCCTCTCAGGATTAGTGGGTCCCATAAAATCTCCACCTATCCCACATTCTTCTCTCTCTTACTTTCACTCTTCTCTACACACTCTTCCTTATAAACCCTAACCTAATCACATCCATTTCACTTCCCACCCACTTCAAATTCAAAATTTTCCACCCAATTCCCACCCATTCATTCGAACCCTACCCTTTCTCACTCCTATAAATACCCCTTCTTTTTACCCTTCATACACACACCATCCATTCACTAAAGCCCTTCTTGACCGAATCCACTATCCTTATCCATCTCCTCTATTCTATTCTTCTTCTACTCCTTTCTTCCCTTTTCTTCTTATTTTTCTTGAGGACGAGCAAAGCTTTTAAGTTTGGTGTTGGAAAATCCTTGCTTTTTGCTTTCTATTCACACTTATGGCACCCAAAGTCAGAGAATCCTCTAGAAAGAGGAAAGGGAAAGCATTTGCTTCCACCTCCGAACCTTGGGAGATGGAGAGATTCATCACCAAAATTCATCTAGACCACTTCTATGAAGTAGTGGCAAAGAAAAGGGTGATTCCTAAAGTCCCTTTTAGGCTGAAAAGGAATGAGTACTCGGAGATCCAAAGAAAAATCTGGAGGAGAGGTTGGGAAGTCCTAACCAATCCTATCCCAGAAGTTGGGATCTTGATGGTACAAGAGTTCTATGCCAATGCATGGGTCACGAAAAACCATGATACAAGCGTGAACCCAAGTCCTAAAAGTTGGCATACCATGGTCCGAGGGCGTTTCTTGGATTTCAGCCCGAAGAGTGTAAGGTTGGTGCTCCATTTGCCAATGATGCAAGGAGAACCACATCCTTACACTATGAGCGTCAATTTTGACCAGAGACTGGACCAAGTCCTTTCATACATTTGTGTGGAATGAGCTCAGTGGAAGAGGGATGCTCAAGGCAGGCCTATCCAACTGAGAAGGCTTGACCTCAAGCCCGTAGCTAGAGGATGGTTGGAATTTATCCAACGCTCTATCATCCCTACTAGCAATCGGTCAGAAGTGACCATTGACAGAGCCATCATGATTCATTGCATCATGATTGGAAGTGAGGTGGAGGTACATGAGGTAATACTTCAAGACTTGTACAAGAAAGCTGAAAAGCCTTCACTCTTAGCAAGGTTGGCATTCTGCCACCTTATCTGTCACCTATGCAATTCAGTTGGAATTTTTATAGAATGAGACATTCCTATTGACTAGGACAAGCCCATCACCTAGAAGATGATGGAGCAAATTAGAGAGTCAGCACATGGACCATAGCAAGAGCATGTGGAGCTGCCTCAACAAAAATCCCTAAGATGTTTCAAGGGATGCATTTTCCTCCCCAAGGCTATTGGGACCAATTACACATTTCTCTAGGAAAATTGAGCTCCAGCATTGATCAACTAAGGATGGGACATCAAGAGCATTCTACCATCCTCCATGACATAAGAGAAGATCAAAGAGCCATGAGGGAAGAACAAAGAGTTATGAGGGAAGAACAATAGAGGCAGGGGCATGACAAAGAAGAAATCAAGCACTCCATTGGATCCTCCAGAAGGAGTAGTAGCCGCCATCACTAAGGTGAATTCGTTCCCTTAATTCCCTTTGCTTATGTTACTTTTCTGTTTTGCATATATTTTGTTCTATTGTCTGTTTCTAGTGCATGATCACTTTATGTCTTAAGGTTATGAAATATTTCATGCATCTATCACCTTGCTTAAAAGAAAATTTTAATTGAAAAAGAAAAGTAAGATGCATGAATTTCGAGTTATATATTAAGAGTAGTTCAATTATATGATGTTGTAGCATTGCTTTTATTTTCTGAATGCATTAGTGAATAGTTCATATTTGATGTTGGAGTTAAAGAATGTTGGCTCTTGAAAGAATGATGATAAAAGTGAAGTATTATTGGTAATCTGAAAAATCCAAAAATTAATTCTTGAAGCAAGAAAAATCAGCAAAAAGCAATAAAAGAAAAAAAAAATATGCAAAAAAAAGAGCAAGCAGAAAAATAAATAAAAAGAAGATAAAGCCAATAGCTCTTTAAACCAAATGGCAAGAGTAAGGATCCAAGGCTTTGAGCATCAATAGTTAGGAGGGTCTAAACGAAACAAAATCTTGGCCTAAACAGTTTAAATGAAATGGTTCCCTAACTATATGCTTGTGGTGTGAAGGTGTCAAGTGAAAGCTTGAGACTGAGCAGTTAAAGTCGTGGTCCAAAGAAAAGAGTGTGCTTAAGAACCCTGGACACCATTGGCTGGGGATTCTAGCAAAGCTGAATCACAATCCTAAGGGGTTCACCCAGTTAAGTGTCTGTGGCATTTATGTATCCGGTCGTAATACTGGAAAACAAAGTGCTTAGGGTCACGGCCAAGACTCTAAAAAAGCTGTGTTCAAGAATCAAAAAGAAATAAACTAGGAGAGTCAATAATATCATTTGGATTTTAAGTTTCTAAAGATGCCAATCATTCTAAGCTTCAAAGGAAAGTGAGATGCCAAAACTATTCAGAAGCAAAAAGCTACTAGTCCTGCTCATCTAATTGAAACTGATCTTCATTGAGAACTCTGAGATTTATTGTATCCTTCTCTCTTTTTATCATACTTTGTTTTTGGTTGCCTGGGGATAAGCAACATTTTAAGTTTGGTGTTCTGATGAGCGGATATTTTATATGCTTTTTGGCATTATTTTCATATAGTTTTTAGTATGTTTTGTTTAAGTTTTATTAAGTTTTCATAGGTTTTAGTGAAAAAGTCACATTTTTGGATTCTAATTTGAGTTTGTGTATTTTACGATGATTTCAGGTATTTTCTGGCTAAAATTGAGGAGCTTGAGCAGAAGTCTGATTCAGAAGCAGAGAAAGGACTGCAGATGCTGTCAGGATCTGATCTCTGTACACTCGATGGAGCTTTTCTAGAACTACAGAAGTTCAAATGGTGCGCTCTCAATGGATATGGAAATCTAACATATAGGGCTTTCCAGAAATATATAATAGTCCATACTTTGCTTCGAAAATGAAGGCCAAAACTGGAGTTCAACGCCAGCTTCCAGCCCCATCCCTGCTGTTCAATGCCCAAAGGGGAGCAGCTGGTGTTGAAACACCCAAAGGGAGCCCAAGGGTTGTGTTCAATGCCCAAGAAGGGTCTAGTTCATGGGAGACACTCAAGCTCAACCAAAACACTCACCAAGTGGGCCCCAGAAGTGAATTTTCGCACTATAAGACTAGTTTATCTTATGTTCTATAATCCTTAGTCATTAAGAGTAGTATAAATATAACAAAGATCACCATTGTCCTGCCTGTTTCTATTACTTGCTTCTCTTCCTTCTTGTTTTTGCTTATTGCTTTAAAAATCTCCTGTAACAAAAGAATTCACACAACTTAAAGTAATATGTATTAAACCATGAACTAATTACTTATATTGATAAGAATCATTAGCTTATGGACTGTAATTCAAAGCAAAAATAACTAAAGATGCTCATGCATCACAACACCAAACTTAAGATCTTGCTTGTCCCCGAGCAAGAAAAGAACTATGCACAAAGGAGTCCTCTAAATTTGAGTGGGTTGAAGAATTGCTGCATGAAGTTTAGTGAGTGAAGTGTGATACGCTCGAAAACTGTCTCTCAACAATTTTCTTGCCGGCAAGTGTACCGGATTGTCATCAAGTAAAAACTCACTGTAGAGTGAGGTCGAATCCCACAGGGATTGGTAGATCGATCAATGTTAATTGGTGAATTATACTATTTGAGCAAAATCAGAATAAAATTGGAATTGCAGAAAGTATATTTGGCGGGGAAACTTAAATTGCAAGAAAATAAAGGAACAGAAAATTAAATTGCAGGGAATTAAAGTGACAGAATCTTAAATTGTTGGAAATTAAAAGGGATCGGGGAATTAGCATCAAATTAAAGAGCAGAAAGTAAATAGAATGGGTAAGATCAGAGATGGGAAATTCATTGGGTTCAGGAGATGTATAATTCTCTGGATCAAATTCATTTTCATCTCTTCCACAATCAATACATTCATTGATCTCCTTGGCAATCTTAAGTGATTGGATCCCAATTCCTTGGCTCACGAATCTCTCTAAGCATGAACAATTGCCCAATTCCTTGATTTAAGTGCTCATGGGAAGAGATGAAGTTTGGTCACTGATTATACCACACAAATTCATAGTTCAAAGTATTGGTAGGATTACATGTCACTATATCCATCCAAACCCCAATCTAATCCAATGTGAGAAAGCAGTTCTAGCATGATCTCGTCATTCCTCTTCCAAGGTTTCGAGGAGATCCAATTATGAATAGCTTCTTTCCCAAGATAACTATCCAATTTGATGAAGAACGAAAGCTTTCTAGCAAGATCAAGAGAAAAGAAAGAAGAAGATGAATGAAAACTAATATTGATCCATTGAATTACACAGAGCTCCTTAACCCAATGAAAGGGGTTTAGTTGTTCATAGCTCTCAAAATGGAAATTGGAATTGAAATATACATTCTAGAAATTCACAAAACAGATAATGAAAAATAAATGGTAAAAGTGCCCAGCAAAGTAAAAACAATGGTCAAGTCCCCGTCGTCCCCCTCTAACTTGAATTCTAAGCTATTTATACAATTTCTTCCATTGATCTTCAAGCTCTGAATTGGGCTTTTGGCCTTAATGGAATTGGGTTGAAAATGGCTCCAATTTGTTGCCCTTGGTGTTGAGAAGAGATCTGTGTAAAATTTGAATCCTGATGCTTCACGTTTGAGTCAACGTTTTAGGGCCAATGTTGACTCGAACACCATGTAGAACGAAACCAGAAAAACCAAAAAGCTTGCTGTCATTGGTGTTTGACTCAACGTTGGAGGGCCAATGTCAGCTAACCCACGTGTACGCGTACCTTGCGCTTCCGCACAAAAGGTTCAAAAATGCTCATCCACGCGTACGCGTGCTTCACGCGTGCGCGTGGGTGCAAGATTTTTATTTTGCAGTTTTAAAACAAAGCAAGGGACGTTGGCTTCAGCGTTGGACCCCCAACGTTCCCTCTAACGTTAGCGTTTTCACGCGTACGCGTACTCCACGCTTGTGCGTGCATTGGTATTTTTTTTCATCCACGCGTACGCATGCTACACGCTTAAGCGTGCATCACTTTTTTTTCTATCCACGCATACGATTCAAAATTTTCAAATTTGAATTCTGGGCTGAGCATTGCGGACGTTGGAGGCTAGCGTTTGAGGTAACGTTGGACCTCCAACGTTCGATTTTGACGCGTAATACGCGTGAGCCACGCGTATGCGTGAATGGTCAATTTTTGCAATTCCACGCGTGTGCGTAACGTACGCTTGCGCGCGGATATCAAATTTTGCTTTTTCACGCCTACGCGTCATAGACGCGTACGCGCCACTCAAAATTCATTTGGCTCCAAAATTGAAGTTTTTATCACCATGTTGGGGTTGACGTTGGATGTCCAACGCTACCTCAAACGTGAGCATCAGCATTGTTTACAGAGACGTATTGTGTTTCTCTTCCAGCGTTTGAGGCAACGTTGGTGGTCCAACTTGGCCACCAACGTTGCTTCCTCTTCATCCTTTCTATGCTCCTTCTTCAACCTTCCTCCATGCTTTCCTTCACCTATCATCAACCAATGAATGCATCAAAGCCTTGCTAAAGTAATGAGAATTCTTATCATTCTTAGCATACAAGTAATCATAGCATAAATCATCATGAAATTGCATCAAATTACTCATGGTTAAATGAACATAGGCATACATGAATTCCTAACCCAATTGCTTACTTATAGCTCAAGAAAGTGCATAAAACTTATCAAAAACAAAGAAAAAAGGATAGTGAAACTAGCCTAAGATGCCCTGGCATCAAAGTGATCAAGTGACAATGGGATAAACTCTGAATTGTGTGAGCATGTATGTATCCCAGTGCTTACTAGGCTTACAATTGAAAGTCTTAGAACTTAGGAATTCCATTCGAATGATATTACGGAGGTCTCTTTATATATTTTCACCTTGAGAACAACTTTCTCTTTTTTTTTTTCTTTTTTGTAATGCTTTGTTTCTTTTCTTTTTGTGGGGTAATTGCACTTGGCTTTGACTCGAAATGTTCTATCTCAAGGCTACTTTTTAGATGAGTTTTCAATCGACACTTCCAAACCAGTTGGTTCAAGGTATCGGGTGATGAAGCACCCCTTGAATTTACTTGCTTAAGCATCTCTCCTTGACGCAGTCACATCACAAGCACTTAACTAGGAAAACAACTCTTTGAGCTTTGTTTCTTTTTAACCTTCCTAGCCATTGGTGCTCAGAGCCTTAGGTCTTGCTCTTTACTTTTCTTTTTCTTTTTGCTTTTTTTTTTTCTTGTTGCTTCTTAGTTTTATAGATTTTTGAGAACCTCTAAAATATTTCTGTAAACTTCATTCCATGTCTTAGAGCTCCCTATGCAAGTTTTCATAAACATGAAACCTCATGGCATACTCACATTATCAGAACCTCCACTTCTCTTAATCTTACTTGTCCCAAAATTTAAAATTTTTCTTAGATTTTTTTATCTAAAGCTTTTTGTTGCATGCTTAAAGATATTAGGTGCAAACAATTTCAAAAGTAAGGTGAGATGAAGAGGAATAAATCATGATTATCAACTAGATGCAATATATAAGAAATAAAAACTCAGGGATAGAGTTACCTCCTTTTTCATCATCTTCTAGGCTACGTAGAGCATAGTCTCCAATACCAAACTTAGAATGATTGCTTGTCCTCAAGCAACAAAGAAAAATAGTGGTGACAAAATTATGAATAATCATGATTATCTGGAGAAAGTAAATAAGTGATGCAAAAGCTTATTCAAATAAAACAAATGAAATTAAAAATAAAATGAAATAAAAGACAAAATAAAAGGCTACCAACGGTTGGGTTGCCTCCCAACAAGTACACTTTTATCGTAACTAGTTTGACGGTTGGTTCTTGCTAAGGTGGTGGTTGATTATAGTGCTTCAACTTCTCCCCTCTCATTGTAAATCTTCTCCCTATGTCTTCATCTATGATCTCAATGTATTCAAAAGAGAGAATGTTGTTTACTATGTAAGACCTTGACCATGTGGGGGATCTTGTTGACCATATCCCTGGTAGATGGACTTGTAGTGCTCTCTGTCCAAATGAAAAATTACTTGTGGGTATATTGTTCTTCCAATCTTTGGTCTTCTTTCTGGATACTTCGTATTCTTCATTTGATGATACACACCCAGCACGAAACTTAGGCTTGATGTCAGGGGATTCTTGGAGGCTTGAATCACTTGATTCAACATTCATGCAATTTTTCTTCTCACTTGAACGATGCATGGTTTTAAAAACATTAAAAACTAAGCATTCATCATGCATCCTCAATATTAATTCACCCCTTTTTTACATCAATGAGAGTTCTTTCAGTGGCTAAAAATGGTGTCCCTAGAATAATGGAGTTATTCTCATCCTCCTCCATGTCAAGAATCACAAAATCTGCTGGGAGGAAAAACTTCTCCACTTTGGCCAAGACATTCTCAACTATTCTATGTGCATACTTTGTTGATTTGTCTGCCATTTATAGTGCTATCAGAGGTGGAGCCTTATATAGGGTAAGGGGGGTAATGGCCTCTCCAAACTATCAATTTTTCTCTACAAATTATACATATAATTTAATTTAGCCCCTCTAAAAGTTTTATTTTATTGTATTTAAATGTAAAATTATTTTTTTGGCCCCTCTTTTACATTGAGGCTAGCTCCACCCCTGAGTGCTATCCTTGTTGGTTTCTCCTCTTTGATTTGTAGCTTTTTCATCACAGACAAGGACATTAAATTAATGCTTACCCCTAAATCACACAAGGTTTTTTCAAAAGTTATGCTCCCAATGGTGTATGGAATTTGGAAGCTCTCTAGATCTTGCATTTTTCTTAAAAAATTTATTTGAATTATGGCACTACATTCTTTGGTCATCACCACAGTTTCATCTCCTCTCAAGACTCTCTTTTTGGACAATAGCTCCTTCATGAATTTAGCATACAATGGCATTTGTTCTAAAGCTTCTATGAATAGAATGTTGATGTGAATTTTTTTGAACAGCTCCAAAAAGTTGGAGAATTGTCCATCAAGGTGCTGTTTCTTGAACCTCTGAGAAAAAGGAATTTTTGGTTGGCAAGGAGTCACTATTTCCTTCTCTTTTGGAGCTTTAATTGTTGGTGCATGAACATTGCCTTCTTTCTCTTGCTTTTCTTCTTCCACGTCCTCCTTTAGTGCTTTAGTAGAATTTTCATCCTTTTTGCTAACCATCCTTCAAATTCGCAAACTAATGGTCTTACACTCTTCTCTTGGATTGAAAATTGTATCACTTGAAAAAGTGTTGGGTGGCCTCTCTGTGAGTTGCTTGGCAATTTGTTCTATTTGCACTTTTAGGTTCCTGATGGATGCTCTTTGATTTTGGAAGTTGGCTCTTGTCTCCTCCATGAATGTGGACGTGGATTGGGTTAGTATGGTAGTGGATTGGGCTAGTTTTGTAATGGTGGTTTCAAGGGAAGAGAATTTCATTTCAAGAGAGGAGAGTCTTTGTTGAATTTGTTGTTGTATGGGATAAAATTGTTGTTGATGAGATGCAGTGAAGCTTTATTGCTCTTGATTGTCCTAACTAAAATTAGGGTAGTTTTTCCATTTAGGATTATAAATTTTTGAGAAGGGGTCATTATGTGGTAGCTTTGAGAAATTTTCTATGTAATTTACTTGCTCCATAGATACTTGTTCTCCCTATAGTAACCCACATTCGTCATCCTTGTGAGCTCCTCCACATAAGTTATAAATCACTTATATTCCCACTACTAAGACCTGTATTTGTCTCATTTATTTAGTGAGTGTGCTGATTTGATGAGCCATAGCATTGTTTTGTGATAGATAGTGTCCAGTGTATCCAATTCCATCACTCCTTTCTTCATTGTTCTTTCGGAGAAATACAAATATTGATTGTTGACCACTATCTCAATTAACTCCAAGGCTTCTTCAGTGGTCTTTATGTGCATAGATCCTCCAGGTGAGGAGTCCAGTAAGTTCATTGAACTGGGAGTAATTCCATCATAAAAAATTGGAGTTGTACCCTGTCAGCAAACATATCTAGGAGGTACTTTCTTAGCATTTCTTTATACCTTTCCCAAGCTTCATAAAGGGATTCTGCATCTTTTTTGTATGAAGGTCTGGATATCATGTCTCAACTTTGCTAACCTCTGTGGTGGAAAGAATTTGATTAAGACCTTATTGACTAAATTATCCCATGTTGCTATGCTCTTCTTTAGTTGAGTTTCAAGCTACTGCTTGGCTCAGTCCCTTACAAAGAATGGGAACAACCTCAATTGATAGGCTTCATCAGAGATACCATTGGATTTGATTATGTCACATATTTGTAGGAAGATAGATATGTGAAGATTAGGATCTTCTTGATGACTCCCACTAATTTGAAAATTTTATTGCACCAAGATGATGAGTTGAGGCTTCAATTTAAAGTTATTTTCCTCCACAGCAGGTGCCACAATACTACTTCTACAATTTTTAGAAGTGAATTTGGTGAAAGACCCAAGAGTCTTCCTAGCATTGGCATTCTTGTTTGCCATGCTTTCTGGCTCAAGCTCCTCAATTTCTTCTAGTTCTCTCTAATTTCTTGATTCCTTTCTTAGTTGCTTGAGGGTTCTCTCTATTTCTGGATCAAATTGAAGAGGTTCTTTGTCCTTGTTACCTTGCATGAAAATACACAGACAATAAGAAAAGTTAGAATTTTCAACGTCACAGTGAATGGGAATTCCAGTGAGTAGCAAAAGAAAATAAAATAAAAATAAGAAAAGAGAAAAAAAATATAATTTGGAGGATTAATTAATGTGGTAGTTGTCAATCTCAATTAATCCCCGGCAACAATGCTAAAAACTTGATGCGAAATTTTTCAAAACCACAACTCGGCAAGTGCACCGAATCGTATCAAGTAATATCATGGTGAGTGAGTTATCATTTCCACGAGAATTAAAGGACTAAGCAACAATGATTAATTGATCATTCTAATTAGATAATTCAAGAAACAGAGGAATGAATTAGGAATTAAAGTAAACGTGTCAACAGAGAGCAATAAAAATAGCAAATAGTGAATGTGAAGACAACGATAGTGAGAATGTTAAGGTTTTAAAGATATTCACTCTTTATAAAAATAATCCTTATGTTCATTTAATTGAGGCATGAGGAGATCAATCATGACAAATCATAAATAATCAAATTCCAATTCCTTGGTAATTCAATTTCTCTTTAACCTAATTAATCGCTAATTCCTTCCAATTTATTTAAGAAAAGAGATGAAGCACAAATCTATTTTAGTTTCAAACAAGATTCAAGAATAGTCCTTAGGTTGAATTTTATGTCACTTATCCAAGCTAGTCCTAAACAATTGAAACTTACAAGAAAAAATGGTTCCAAAAGTTTTCTAATCCGAATTTTATGTCACTTATTCAAATTAGAGCAATTAAAAATCATAAGTGTCGCAAACTCTTTGAAACACTATTCCTAGTTAAATAAAAAAGACTTGAGCAAGAGTTTTCAAGCTAATTCCAATATTACTTTTTTTCCAAAACAATATTTAGAATTCAAAATTGAGTTAGAATATTTTTCAACAATTCTAAATCTTTAAGGATGAAGAACGAAAACTCAATCATGAAATAGAACAAAGCATAAACCTCAAATAAAGTAAAACACTTAGATTAATACTCCATAAAAAGATGAACAGACTTTAATCATCAACTCAAGTGCTTTAAAGAATTAGAGATTAGTAAGAGATTAAGGAGGACTAATGAAGGATTCACAAGTCCTTTGACTGGCCCATTGTTGGTGCATTATATGCTTCGAGGCTACGTCTAACGCATGGCTCAATTTGAGGATTCTTGGGCCTCCGTGATAGTGCGTTAGACACACCAAGGATTGCGTTAGATGCAAGCAAGGTTGAGCAGCCCCTAGAGGTGAATTGGGAGGCAGTGTTAGACACACAAAGGCTTGCCTTAGACATAGGGAGGCTTGCGTTAGACGAAAGAGTGGAGGGCAGCCCCTGGAGGTGAGTTTGGAGGTTGCGTGAGATGTATGAGGGCCTGTGTTAGACACAGGGAAGCTTGGCCATCTAGAGAGCTCTCTATGATGAACAAAAATTCCTCTACTTTGTCCAGAAACTCTTTTGTTTAGTTCCTTCTATCCTTGTCCTGCTTGTTTCTATTGCTTGCTTCTCTTCCTTCTTGTTTTTGTTTGATTGCTTTCAAAATCTCTTGTAACAAAAGAATTCACACAACTCAAAGTATATGCATTAAACCATGAAATAATTACTTATAATGACAAGAATCATTAGCTTATGGACTAAAATTCAAAGGAAAAACAATTAAAGATGCTCATGCATCACAAATCTACCGGTAATTAGCAGTGAATGAAAAAAATTGCTGGTAAATAATTACTGGCGAGGTTTATACTGTTGAATTTATTCTATCACTAAATCCAATAGTAAATAAATTTCCCATAAATTTTCTTAATAAATCTACCGGTAAATCCGATGATTTTTTGTGTAGTGTTAGAAATTTAATTGTGTGCGTACAAAAACAAATTAAATAATTTTTATTATATTCTAAAAAATTGGCTAATAATTCATTTTGCACGTATGAAAAGATTTCAAGATAAGATAAATATTAGCTTACTTTTAGGCTTTTTTACTTAAATAAAATAAAGAGAATCCAAAATTACTTGATTTTCCTAAATCGTTTTTCAATACAAAAATTTCCTATTTGAATTAATATATAAATCGTCCCAGGGTTGTGTGGTTTAGTTAATATGTTAATAGTTACAACCTAAGATGATTTATGCATGGAAGCTCTCTCAAATAATAAGCATAAATCGTCCTAGGGTATTGAGCTTCTCAAAGTGAACGTTAATCATTCCACTCTAGGAGGATTTATACTTTTTACACGTAAACACAACAACCTGACATGATTTACGTTCAAAACGTAAATCTCAGGCCCAGTAGCGATTTATGTGTAAAGAGCTAAACCCGTAGGACCCTATGGCAATTTATGTGTAAAGAGCTAATCCTCAATGGTTTGCTGTGATTAACATTAGCCAAAGAGCCAGCCACCAATGTTTCAAAGTTTTCAGAGAGAAGAAAGGTTGAGGAAGAAGAGGGTTGAGCGGCGTAGTGCGTTAGAGGGGTCACAGTGCGGCGGAGGGGCACGGTGCGGCGGAGCAGGGAGAATCAGCATTTTGGAACAAGGATGGCCGCCAATAAAGGTGATATGTACTGCCTAAACGGTATTGCGCATATTGCAGGATTTATCGATGATACTTCCCAAAATGCATCCATTCCCAAACTGCACACACTTTTCATGATACTTCATTTGATTGGACTTAAATATACTCAACTCCCCGATAAATGTTATACCTTTTCATCGTGAGTACAACCTCTTCTTTGCTTTCGAACTGCATGCCGATTTTAAACTCGGGTGTGCCAAGTATAAGACCCCAAATTTTTGAAAATTAGTAATAAATTATTTAATGATTTGTTTTATTTATTCGAGAACATATTTTCAAAATTTTTTATATTAATTGATTACTTTTTTATTATTGATTTAAAAGCTTTAATAATCGAAAAATAATGAGGATTTTATATGCTTTAATTTGAATAATTATACTTTGAACTTTATTTTATGATTTAAAGGAAATTAATTTGATTATCTCTAATTATTGAATTAGAGTATTTATTTGAAAATAATTTGCAAGTTGACAATTAAATAGTATTTTTATAAATATTAGTGTTGGATAAAAATTGGTTTTCAATTAGTACTTTACCCTTTTTTTTATTAAAATTACCTAATTTTACCCTAATCCTAGAAAATAAACACTTACCACACCATCACTCACCCTCAACCGTCAACCCCACCCTTTCACCCACACACACACACACACGAGAATAAGGAAAACAAAGAAAAGAAAGCGAAGAAGAGAAGGGAGATGCGAACCAGAATGGAGAGAAGGAAGGAGAAAGCCGCACCGCCACCACGCCATCGTCGTGCTCAGCTCGCCACCGCCGCATCCT
>NC_029789.2:112004855-112007247 GCF_000816755.2 Arachis ipaensis
TGCGCGAAAGGGAGACTGTCGCCGTCGAGGTCTTCATCGCTGCCGTCAATGGAGGTTCGCAAACAGAGGGAAGACACGTGAAAGGGAGCTGTCACGGAGCTATTGTCACCATTATCGAAGGCTCCACCATTGCCGCTGCCGGAGAAGAATCCACTCGTCACCGCCAGATCTGTCACTGCCATTGGATCTGTCGCCGTCGCATGCACATCGTCGCCGGGAGAGAACTAGAACACGATGGAGCGGGAGAAAGCCGTGCCGTCATCGTTGCTGGGTTCACTGTTACTGCCGTAGTGTTCTGCCACCGTCGCCACTGTTTTGGTTGCCGAAAACCACCGCTGAAGCCCATGTCTTCTTGGTAAGCATTTTTGTTTTTGTAACCATTGAAATTAGTATTTTGTTCTGATTTGTTAAAGGTTATGAGATAATGGTAACATAGGGTCGTGTTCCGAGTCTTGCGTGTTGAGTTTAGTGGGTGTTGCATGCAACATCAAGTTGTTGCGTCATCACTGAAGCTGCCGCAACTCGGTGTTCTTAGTTATTTGTAAGATAGAATCCTGGTTATTTCATGTTGGTGAATTAAAGTTGTTGCTATGACTACAGATATAGTGGAGCTGTGGTTGCAGCTGCCGTTGGTTGCGGTTCGAGAGAAAATGGTTTTTTTGACGTGTTTTGGTTTATGGGGTTTCAACTATTCGAGGTAGGGGTGCTTTTCTTAAATTCATTTTACTTTCAAGAATTGTTACAAGTCGATATTAATATGAAAGAAATATTTTTATGATTATGTGAGTTTTAATGATTGAACTGAATTGCTTTGGATGAATAAACTTATTTGCTTGATTGAATTATTAATTTGTTTGGGTCAGTGTGCGGTTGTTAATAAGAAATTGATTTGGAAAGTTGATTGATTGAATATTATGAAAAGTGATTTTCTTTGGTTTTGGATTTAATTTGATATTGAAAATGAATCGTTATTGGAAATGATTTGAGACATCGGAATTGGTTTTGTTGATTTATCGGAAATAATTTTGAGAATTGGAAATAATTTGAGATATGGAAATGATTTGATTTTGGAAGCGGTTTGATTTTGAATTGGTTTGATATCGAAAATGATTTGATATTTGGAAGTTTGATTTTTTTTTTTTTGGAAAATGATTTGGTTTTGAACCCGTTGAAAAAGGTTGAGAAGTGGTTTGGTTGGGACTTTTGAAGGGTGGCAAAGTCCAAGTTTTAGAGAAGGTGCTGTCGAATTTTTTTTTATAAAATTTGAGACTTTTGATTTGGTGAAAAGGAGTTTTATGAAAAAGAAATGGATGTGAATTGGTTTTAAAACATATTTTGATACTTGCACTTCCTGAGTAGTATGCAAGTGTTGTGGTTCGTCCCACTTGCTCCGAGTTAATGTTTGAGACACCTGGGTAGTATACAAGGGTTGTGGTTCATCTCACTTGTTGCAAGTTAGAAATTGAGACACCTGGGTAGTAGCAAGGGTTGTGGTTTGTTCCACTTGCTCTGGGTTATTATTTTTTATGCCTGGATAGTATGCAAGGGTTGTGGTTTGTCCCATTTACTCCAAATTGAGTTTGTAAATACCCGCCTGGGTAGTACGTAGGAGTAGTGGTTCGTTTTACTTGCTCTGAGTTAAGCGGATAGTATGTAATGATTGTGGCTTAGTTTCACTTGCTCCGTGATGTGGTGTTTCTGTCCAGGGTTCGCAACCAGACATGTCGGGTTTGGATGTATAATCGACATATGATATCATCGGCCATAAGGCAGACATGCATCATATGCACTTGTATGATTTGTTTGAGTATGCATTTATTTTGGTGTAACATCCTAACTACCAAAGCTCACGCTTCCGGCTGCGCGCCTTTGATAGCTCGGACATTACGACGACTTTTACATTATTTAATACTAAAATATGAGCCTGTTTAAAACTTTAAACCGCAATACCGCTCCCAAAAATTCTTTCGTTCGATAACGTACATCCATAAATACCATACAACGTACAAAAACTCATAAAGAGTACATCCATATATATACATACATATATATAAGTAATACTACAAACATAATCCAATACAATTCCTATCCCTCTTACAGATTATATCAAGATAAAGGCGAGGGTACAATAAACCATAACTAAAACAATACAGAGCATTACAACAACAATTAAATAAGCTCTTCGTAACTTCTGCGCCCATATCCTGAAAGGGGAAAAATGTAGGGGGGTGAGAACATCATCCTCGAAAGGGTTCTCAGTAGAGGGTTTTTAGGAATTACTGTAATAGGATACGTGAAGATAAACCGTACCAGTGATTAATAACCATCTTATGCCTCTTTTCAAAAACAACCGTTTACAATAAAAGAGAAATCTGAAATCCTTTTTCTGAAA
>NC_029789.2:112007511-112012730 GCF_000816755.2 Arachis ipaensis
AGGCAAACGTTACAAGATAGGCTCAATGCAAAAGCTGACGTGGGTCAATCATGTGATAGTAGGGCAAGGCATCAAAGGCTATCAAACAGGATGGAGTTAAAACGACGTGCTCAACCTCTGCACACTAATCTCATATCAACCTCAGTTTCAACTTTCCAATTCCATCAAGCACTTTACAAACCCCAAATTTGACCACAAGCCTGACAACCACAACCCGTTCGCAAGGAACAAAACACCCATAACTCATAGCGTTGTACACCTACCGTTTCAACTTCCATATACACATATCACGTCTTAAAGAACTAACTCATCGCGTTACGTATACGTCTACAAGTCGCACGTGATATCAAAACAATTCTCGAGTCTACTCAGAAGGATACAAGATTTAGAAAGGAGAGTCAAATGTCAAGGATAGCAATAATAGGTTTGAGAGAATATATCCAATCCCAGATAACCAAGGATACTCAAGCAATGAAGTTTACTAGACACAATTCAATTGACAACCTCAAAGATAACCCTTGAATCAAAGAAATCCAATAGGATCAACAAGGAGAAGGATCAGCGCATTAGTTTGAAATAAATTCAAGGTGAGTCGAAGAAGTATGAAGTTTATAGAGAAGAATCTCTCAAACCCAAGACAAAGCTCACAGAACTCAAGAGCATAATTGAAATACTTCCGAATACATTGTTCTTAAAAGAATCGAAAACTTGTAAAAATATCACTTCGCAGTCTAAAAGAGAAGTTAAACAACAAACATCCTTCAAGGGAGTAACAAAAGGATAAACGTGGCTTTACTTCAATACAATTTCATGTTGAAGTAGATTTTGTAGAGTTCCAAAAACAAAATGCACACAACTTTGGCCAAGAGCAAAAATATTTCCTCAAATATTTTAGAAAGATAATTATTGATAATTCAAGTAAAATAGTAGAAGTCTTTAACTCATCATTTTTCCAGACAACATTCAATAAAGACTCGAATTTTATAGAAATTTCGGCAGCACCTCCCCTAAAACTTGGACTTTGCCACCCGGTTCGGGTCCCCACTAAACCGTTCCACAATCCTTTTCAACAGTCCAGAATCCAAAATCAAGCTAAATCCAACAGTCGCCTCATTGGCATATCTCAAGAAAACCGTTTCAAAATCACACCATATCAACTAAATCAACTCATTTCCAAAGCTTTAAGGAAACGGTTCCGCAACATTCATTTATCAAACCAGATCATTTAAAGCAAGCCAGGCTGAATTCAAGGGTGGATTCTATTTTTCACATTCTCAATAAAATTAACTCAAATCAATTCTCAACAGGTTAAACTCGATCTCAAAGCTTTAAAAGAATCAACTTGAAAAGCATTTCGTTTCACAAAACCACATAACAATTCAACCAACAGACGTTCATAACCAACCAAGGCAAATCAAGCCATACATAAGGCCGATACAATCACCAAATACACATTCACTCACATCAGTATCCATATGTAATAATTCCAATATATACAATATAGTTTTTGGAAAGCGCCCCTACCTCGAAACGCAAATCCATAACCCAAACGTCTCACAGAGTCCTTTCCGCCTCAGCCCAAACTAACGGCAACCAAAACCTCAGCTCCAAGCCACCTTCGCAAGGCGAGGCACGGCGGCAAGGCGTGACGTAGTGGTGGCAGCACTCTTCTCCCCCTGGCCGGCGTCAACTCCTTCTTCCTCTCCTCCCCTTCTTCCGTCTCTACCCGTTTCCTTCTAACCCTTTCCTCCTTTTCTCCATGGTTACTGCATACTAATTTGGAAAAGGGAAAACATGCGTATTGCTGCTGATGGGCTCAGAGGGGGAAACGGGTTCTGGTTAGGGTTTTCAGGGTTAGAGTGTTTCATTTTCAAAAATTAGGGTTAGGGTAATTCGGTAATTTCACTTAAAAATAGGTATAATGTAGTAATTAGAAATAAATTCTAATTCAACAATAATAGTGCATAAAATATTATTTGCTCATCAATTTCACACTTTATTTTCAATAAAATGTCCAAATCCAAAATTTAGAATTAATATAATTAATTTCTCTATTTTTTAAAATAGCAATATCAATAAATTAAAATATTACTTATCTAATCCAAATCATATAAAATCCTTATTATTTCATAACTATCAACCTTATACTTTACATATAGAAAATAATCCAATAATTGTAAAATTGGATAATAATCATAACTTATCTCAAATCCAATAAATCAAAACTTGTCTTAATTACCTTTAATAAAATAATTTCTAAAATTAAGGCTATAAATAACCATATGATTTGAGACTTGATCATAATAAGACTTTTCAAAAGTTCTGGATTTTACATTTGGCTTGCCTACTTTCTAACTGTAATTAACTGCTACTTGATCTATTTGCCGTACCTGCTCTCTCTATTTGTGTTTTTCTTGTAATACTTTGTATATGTTTGAACAACTAAGGATCCCTTATGCTGGTGGTGGTGACACTGAAGGTCATTTCTTGATGTGATTATTTGATTATTGATTTGATTATATGTTGGGTCGAAGGCTGTGAACTGATTGCGTTTGGGCCGGAGGCCGTGATATGTTGGATTAGTGGTAAGTTCTGGTTAAAATGGTTCCTTAGTAAGTGGTGAAATGTATGAAATATTATTTTGCGTGAAATATTTATAAGAAAAATATGGGTTTTAGATTTGGATAATGAACTGACGATTACTGCGATTGAAAATAGTTTTATTTAAAATATCTTCTTATGACAATTCTTAAAAATCCTCTACTAAGAACTAGTAAGGACGATGTTCTCACCTCCTACAGACTTCTCTTTTCAGGACAGACGAGGAAGCTAATGAAGTTTTTGCTAAGTCCTTAGCTGCACTGTTTCTGTTTGTATATATATTAGTCATAGTTTTTTCCTTGCCTTTATCATTATAATTTTGTAAGAGGGATAGGAGTTGTATGATTTGTATGTATATAATATATATAAGTTACTTATGTAAGAAGTTTTGTATATATGTATATGCATGTTGGTAAAAATTTAAAAGTATTTTCAGTTTTTCCAAGAAAATAGTGATGTGGTTTTGAGTTAAAGGCTAATATCATATTATTAAATATATGAAAGTCGTCGTAATATTCTCGCTATCATAGTGGCGCAGTTAGAAGCGTGACATTTTGATAGTGAGGGTGTTACACTAAGCATCCCAGGTCCATCTCCATGAATAGCAGGAAGTTGTTGATATGGAAATGCAGATTTATTCATTGCCTCAAGATCCAAGTTAGAGAAGTGTGGAGGGTACTGTTGTGTCTGAGAGTTTGACTAGGCTTGCGACCTTCCACCAAGTATAGTGTTCTCCTCGCCATCGCTACCATCACCAATGATGTGTGGTTCCGAATCTGACCCATCATCTCCTATAACTTCTGTAATTGGATTTCTTTCTCCGACCTCCATGAATGCGGGTGCACCGTTCAATACAGGTGCTGCTCTCATTGCAGCTGCAAGCTCCCCAAAGGTACGCACATCACCCAAGTCATCTGTATTATCTGCCTGGACCGGCAAATCTATTGCAAATGATGGAGATGAAACATAGGCAGTAACCTATTGAACTGCTGGAATGGCCCTAGAACTCCCTTCTATTCCGCCGGTTGGCGGATTTGGAGTAGATCCACCAGAGCTACCCTTTACATCAACCATTCTCGCAAACAACTCCATAGCACCCAAATATGAAAATCTAGCTTGACTATGAAATATAACTCGCACGTCGTCATCGCCTATAATTTCATATTTTCCAAACTTGACATACCCTTACCTAAGTAAGATAGAAATCTGAAAAAAAAACTTGCTTTACACGTTTTTTGCCACACTTTCCTAACTTCTGTAATATATTATTTTATAAATCCATCAAGCTCATTGACAGATTGACAAACAGATCAATCTACGTTTTACTAGAAAATGTAACACTCTCACTTGTGTTTTTGTCAATTTTTCTTCGATGATGAACTAGTAAAGATACACTCAATCATCTCTTCCAAAATTCTAACTTCACGTTAGAGTATTCTCATTTATTTATAGAGTTATTATCTTCTTAAATTGCCATAGAATCCTAAGAATTAGTTTTTTACACATAAATTATCACAGAATCCTAAGAATTTAACTCTTTATATATAAATTATTACAGAGTTTTAAAATTTATGTTTTGAACATAAATTGTGCCAGATTGTTATGTTTTATGTGTAAAAGTATAAATCATTTTAAGATAAAACGATTTACATTCATTTTGAGAAGTTCAATACTTTAGAATGATTTATACTTATTATATGAGAGAACTTCTACACATAAATCGTTCTAATAAAGTGTAAGATTTAATATATTAATTAAACCGCATCATCTTAGAACGAATTATATATTAATTCAAATAGGAAATTTACGTGATAAAATACGATTTAAAAGAATTAAGTAATTTAGATCTCTCATTATTTTATTTAAATAAAGAAACTTTACTTTTACATGCATGAGGATGGTGTTAGATTTTATATTGATGTTTCTGCATCATCACTGACCTAAATTATTATATGTTCACACTCGATATACGAAAAACAAAGGATGAAAGCTGCAATTGGAGTCTTCTGCATATAAGACAAGGCAATAATCATGATAATAGTGCCCCACACACGAATATTCCACGACAAGAGGTATATTATTTTTTAATTTCGAGAGTTAGCTAATGAATGTGCTAGAATATTCTCTTTTGTTTATATTATTTTCTTGGGTAATGACCAGCGACCAAAACTATTTGATCCGATTTCTCTAGCCTAACCTTCGTCTTAGATTCCAATTCCATATCGCTTGAGAGATTATATTTAATTAAATAAACAATAAAATTAAGCTTCCAAACGTTTTGTAAACCAAATTCCAATTAACTATGCTTTTTCTTCTTTTTACGTATTACTTTTTTTTTTCTTTTTGTTCATCATTCATTATATATTTTTTATGCATTTTTTTTAATATGGTCTTTGTCATTTTCGTTGCCGTCACTATTATCGCTACGCTGCTATCACTATTATCGTCACCATTATTATTGTTATTATTACTGTCTTTTTCTTTCTTTTCATTCTTTTTTATTATCATCATCATTCAGCAAAAATATTAAACACAAAATTTAATACACAACATAAAAATTTTAATGCATAACAAAAAAATTAATACACATACAAAACAAAAAAATTTTGTTATATCAC
>NC_029789.2:112012929-112032239 GCF_000816755.2 Arachis ipaensis
TGATTTGCTTAAAAAAAAATAGAATTTAGTTAATATATATTTTAAAAATAAATATTAAAATATCAGTTGAAAAGAAATTTAAAAATTTATAAAATTTAAATTTTAATATATTTATTAAAGAATTTCTACTAACAAAAGTCTTAACTTATCCATAATTACTAATCCAAAATTTCAAATAATTTTGTTACATTTAAGTTTTTTTGTCAACCAAATTTAATCAAGTTAGTCCAGACCTAATAAAAATTATTTTCATTACACCCAGCGTGTACACACGCACGTATCACCAACGCAAACATACCATTTTAGGTCTTCGTATTCCTTCTTCTTCTTCGCGTATTTTCTCTCCATCGTCGTTCTTTTATTATTGTTGTTATTGTTGCATTTTTTTTCTTTTTCTTTCTAGTAATTTTGCAGCATTTCTTTTTTGTCTTTTTTTATTTTATTCCTCTTAAGAAAGTGAAATAAGAAGAATTATAAGAAAATGAAATAATAATAATAATAATAATAATAATAATAATAATAATAATAATAATAATAATAATAATAATAATAATAATAAGATGAAGAAGAAGCAGCAAAATATGAGGAGAAAAAAGTGGAAAAGTTTTGAATTATGCAGAATTTATCAGAATAAAAATAGACCAAAATTTTTTAACAAATACACATAAATTTCTCATTTGTTACACCGAAATTTTGTTAGAAAAACACAAAAATGTCATTTTTAATGTTGCATTTTTCTTATTTCTTTCTTTTTTTTTAGTTGAATGAATGTATGTTCATTTTCTTCTTAGTAATTTTGTAACATTATGTGTTTTTCATTTTTTTTGTTTGATTTTTTTGTTTTTATTCTTGTTAAGAGAGTAAAATAAGAAGAAACTTAAAAATGTAAAATACGAAAGAAAAGATGAATAATAAAAAGAGGAGGAAGAGGAAGATTTTTGAATGGTGCAGAACTTATCAGAATAAAAATATACTAAAATTTATTAACAAATACACATAAATTTCTTAGTTTTTAAATCGAAATTTTGCTACAAAAGTACAAAATGTCTTCTTTAATGTCGTATTTTTCTTCTTCTTTTCCTTATTTCTTTCTTTCTTTTTGTTGAATGAACGTACGTTTATTTTCTTCCTAATAATTTTGCAACATTATGTCTTTTTTCTTCTTCTTTGTTTGATTTTTTTTTGTTTTTATTCTTGTTAAGAGAGTAAAACAAGAAAAACTTAAAAAAGTAAAACAAGAAGAAAAAAATAAATAAGAAAAAAAAGATGATAATGGAAAAAAAGAAGAAGAAGCAGCAGAAAATAAGGAAGAGGAAGAGGAAGAGTTAATGGCTTGGATTCATGTATGGATATGTATAACGTGGCTTTAATACAAAAGTGAGAGAATGAGAGAGAGAGAGAGAGTGTGGGTGGGAAACACAGTGGGGGGTAGGTTTAGGAATCCGATCAAAGATCCTAGAGTTTGGAATCGAGAAGAGTATCGGCGGTTGGAGACGGAGTCCTTTTCGATTTTCCTGGATAACCTTCCAGAGGACATCTCAAAGAGAGAACTGTTCGAACTATTCAGTTGGACTGGACGCATAAACGACATATATCTTGCTCGGAAGCAAAAAAATGGTAGTTTATACATATTCGCGTTCATACGATACACCACGAAGGGAGGGGCTTTAAAGGCCATAACAGAGATGAATCGTATGAGACTGAGAGGCAAGATTGTGTTTGTTGGGGAAGCAAAATACAGGAGACTGGCGCCTGTAGTTGGCAAACAGAAGATGCAGGAATGAGGGATTGTTCGGTGAGAAAATGACCGCCAGCCGGAAAAGGAACGGGAGGATGCTCCAGCTCTCCCAGCTAGTAGTTCTAAGGATGTGAGAAAAGATAAGATACCAGACCCACGTGGGAACGGTTGGACAAAGAAGCTGGAAGTGGCTATGGCGAAAGAGAACTTGCATTGGTTGCAGAAAAGCCTGATAGGTGGAACAACGACGGCCATTGACTATGGACTGCTACAGGATCTGGTTACTAAGAACTTCCCACAAGTTGTTCAGGTACGAGAATTGGGAGCTTACAAAGCCTTGCTGACGTTCGATAGCTTGTTGAATGCGGAAGAGACGTACACATTCAAAATGAATAGCCTGTTACGAATATTTCATAACGTATGGAGGTGGGACAAATCGGAGAAAAGTGATTCTCGAAGAGTCTGGTTAGAGTGTTATGGGGTCCCGCTACATATTTGGTCAATGGATACCTTCAAGAAAATCGGAGGTCAATGGGGAGAGGTGGTTGGGTGTGATAAAGGGACGGAAGCATGCGCCTCGTTTAGCGTCGGTCGTGTACTAATCGATACTTGTGTTATGGATGTGATCAATGAATGGGTTCATATCACTCTAGATACCAGTGGCTTTGACGTCTTGGTAAAAGAGGTGGGACAAGAAGTTTACAGTTCACAATGTCAGTTGGAAAGAAGAGCGGATAAAGGTGTACCCTGCGTTCTCCAAAATAACGTTAGAGATAGAAATCTTGATGCTGATGCTGCAATGTCGCCAGACCTCACAAAGTTGTTAGACTATGGAGATCAGGCAGCGTTAGTGGTTGCGGGAAGGGTACGACGGGAAGAAGAAGATGAGGATAGAGTAGTAATTTCGGAGTCAATTTTGAATGAATGGAGTTATGACCACTTAAAGCTCAATCAAATGAATTCGGGTAAGAATCAGCAAATTTATTGTCCTATTGATGGCTTAGCAGATTTCATGGGATTGGGAGAGAGTAATCAAACTGATTCGGAGCTAACAATTCCGTGGAATTACACCTGCAACCAAAATGGGCTAGAAAGAGGGAAGCCCAATGGAACATGTGTGAGAGAAGGAAGGGCCACCAATTCAACCAAAAATAAAAAAGCCATGTTGGGCCAAGGAGGCCCAAATTCTTTAACAGCTGGGGTGGGTAGAAGCGGCACTTGCTTCGCTGGACTGGAGGACAGTCCTGTGGGCCGGGTTGGTCTGATCCAAGGAACCCACCATGCCTTCGCGGGTCGGGCCAGACAGCCCCAAAAGATTAGATCGGTTCCTGCTGTCCCAACTGCGCCGCTAGGGGAACCTCGCGTGCTAGAGGCGTCGAGCGGCAAGTTCGGTAAGCGGGAAGGTGGCGGAGAATGCGTTGTGCACGATGCAGGAGGTGATGAACGCTGCACTGCGGAAAGGTTGGAAGAGGGTGAGCTGGTTGAGGGTGCCGGATCTGAGAGCGAGGAAGAAGGATGGAGTTCTGCGTCCATCGGCCGGAAATCATCGAGACGGAGAGTAACTGACAGAGATGATGCCCGGATGACTGTTAGCTGTGCGCCGATAAGGGACGGTATCGATGGAGACCGGGAGGCTGCAGAAGGCGACAAAGAGGTAAGGACAGGGGATTATGGATTGGGAAAAATGTTGTCAGGAAGGAGAGGTCTGTGATGAGTCATGAGGAGGTTCAACCGGTTGAGGAAGGGAACCGGCATAGTAATGAGGCCAATCACGCAACTATTATCAATGGCAATGCAAGTTTAGAGAAGCCAGGATTGAGAACTGATTTGGCTAGTGACAAGAATATGGCCGTTCAGAATGTGGAGAAGGGTATGGTGATAGAGGTGATCATAAAGAGGGACAAAGACACCTCAACGAAGATGAGAACAGCAGTCATGAGTATGAAAGCTTGGATGAAAATGCTGGAAAACCGCAAGACATGAGAGCTAGCAAAAGAGTCTGGAGCAATGTTGCTTGATGAAGAAGAAGTCATTATGGCTATCCTCCAAGAACATAATGAAGAGATTGCTCGGAATAAAAAAGTGGCAAAACAGAAGGCTAAAGCAAGACGAAGCAGGCCAAAAAATATCAAAAAGGTGTGTAATTATAATTCAAAATGATTATCAATTCATGGAATATTAGGGGGTTAAGGGGTGACGGGAAGCTGAGAATGGTAAAAGAACTCAAGAGGAAACATAGGTTGGATATGTTAGGCTTGGTAGAGACTAAAAGACAGTTAGTGACAAGATTTGATGTATCAAAAATATGGGGGAGTGGAAGCGCGGGATGGGAATATGTAGAGTCTGATGGTGCCTCCGGTGGCCTGTTATTGATATGGGATGATGCTTTCTTTAAAATTCAAAATTGCTATAAAGGTGAGCGATGGTTCTGTGTTGAAGGGGTACTGGCAGAGAAGTCTGTTAACTGTGCATTCTTCTTGGTTTATGGGGCTCACACGAGAGATGAGAAATGTTTTGTGTGGGAGGAGCTGAGTTACATGGCTGGTTTATGTCCAGGCGCTTGTTGTTTTATGGGGGATTTTAATGAGATTGGACAAGTGGAAGAAAGGCGAGGTCTAGAAAGCTTACCTCCATCGGCACAAGACTATAACGATTGGGTACATGACATGGGTCTGGTGGACTTGCCAATTTCAGATCGTAAGTTTACATGGTTCAGAGGACAGTCATGTAGCCGCATTGACAGAGCTCTGGTTAGTTTGGAATGGATGGAGGCATTTCCGGAGACTCGTTTGAGAGGTGGGTTACGGGGGTTGTCAGACCACTGTCCCATCTTAGTGGAAGAGAAGAGACTAAGAGTTGGACCGAGGCCGTTCCGAAGTCTGGATTCGTGGTTTACTCATGAAGGGTTTCTAAGGATGGTTAAGGAGGAATAGAGAGGGCTGGGAGAGATACAATTCACCGATAAACTGAAGGCGTTGACGATTCCTTTGGGGAGATGGCACAGAGACAACTTTGGTGATATGGACAGGAAAATTTTGAAATTTGAGGAAGAGATTCAGAAGATTGATGACATGGTTAGCAATGGAAACTATGATGAGACAGTGGAAGCAAGAAGGAAGGCGTTGGTTAAGTGCTGTGAGAAATGGTATGTGAGGAAAGAATTACATTGGAAGCAAATGTCAAGGTCGAGGCTTGCAAGGGACATGGATAAAAATACGAGATACTTTCATAACTTAGCTTCGGCGAGACGGCAAAATAACAGAATTGATACACTAGCTATTAATGGAAGATTGATAAGGAATCAAGCTAGGATTAAAATTGCCATTAGGGAGTTCTACAAAGAATTATATCATCAAGAGAGGTCCCCGGAGGTGGGATTCAGAGATGGTCTGGTGGAAAGGATCAGCGAGGAGGATTCTCTTGCACTAGAGGTACTACCGTCACCTGAGGAGATCAAAGCGGCGGTGTGGGATTGTGAATCATCCAAGGCCCCAGGATGTGATGGGTACAACATGAACTTCATAAAGAAGTGTTGGAATGATATAGGATCGGACTTCACGGCAGCGGTGTTGGGTTTTTTCCAATCCTCAAGGTTACCGCCTGATGCTAATGTCACATGGGTGGCGCTGGCCCCCAAGTTTCCTGGTGCTAAGGAAATCAAAGATTTGCGTCCGATTAGCATGGTGGGGTGTGTATATAAGGTAATTTCGAAGATGCTGGTTAGGAGAATGAGAGGGGTTATGCCAGGACTAGTAGGCGAGACACAGAGTGCTTTTGTAAAGGGTCGGAAGATTCATGACGGGGCTCTAATTGCATGTGAAACGGTTCAGTGGATCAAACAACGGAAGAGGAAAGCGATCATAATAAAGTTGGACTTCCAGAAAGCATATGACAGAGTCAAGTGGAGTTTTGTAGACCTTGTATTGCAGAAGATGGGGTTTGGTCGAAGATGGAGGAGTTGGGTGATGGAGTGTATTAGCACATGCTCTATGTCAATGCTGATAAATGGTTCACCATCCAAGCCGTTCAAGATGGAAAGGGGCCTGAGACAAGGGGATCCTCTGTCCCCATTTCTCTTTGTACTTGTTGTCGATGTCCTACATAGGATGATTGGAGAAACTGTGAGAAACGGTCGCATATCACCGTTGATGGTTGGGGGAGATCAGGTTGAGCTGTCGCATCTACAGTTCGCAGATGATACTATTTTGTTCTGCCCTCCAGAGGAAGACACAATTAAGAACTACAAGAGGTTGCTTAGATGCTTCCAGTTGATGTCAGGTTTAAGCATTAACTTTGATAAATCCAGTTTGATTCCTGTTAACTGTGATGAACAGTGGATACAACGTATGTGCGGAGTATTGGGCTGTAAGCAAGCCAATCTACCTGTTAAATATCTCGGTATCATGCTAGGAGCAAACCCAAGGCTGGTGAAGACGTGGAAGCCAGTAATAGACAAAGTGGAGGAGAAGCTTAGTCTCTGGAAGGCCAAGATCCTCAATAAGGCTGGTAAGCTAGTACTTATCAAATTTGTATTAAATAGTCTACTGGTTTATTATCTGAGCCTCTACAAGATGCCAAAGGCTGTTGCAGAAAAACTGATTTCATTGCAGAGAAGATTTCTATGGAATAAAGAGGATGGAAAGGGTGGTATGGCTTTGGTTAAGTGGGAAGTGGTTCAGGCCCCTAAGAAGGTAGGTGGGTTGGGGGTTGGGGATGCTATGATAAGAAATTCAGCTCTTTTGTTTAAACGGTGGTGGAGGTTCTCTAAAGAGGAGTGCCCCCTGTGGAAGAAGGTGGTATGTTCCTGTAACAACCTCAGTCCAAATGAACCCCTATTCTCCCAGGAACTACCTACCCGAGGTGGCCGGTGGAAGGATATCTGTCAGTTACAGTTCAAGAGTCAAGAAATCCGACAAAAGATGCTTACTGGGTTGTCTATGGAGGTGGGTGATGGGAGACGAACTCGATTTTGGGAGGATGTCTGGATTGATGGAGGTTCTCTGAAAGACCGCTTTCCAAGGCTGTTCTCAGTTTCAAACCAAACAGGATCAATGATAGGGGATTTTGGGTTTTAGGATGGGTTAAAGTGGAGATAGAATTTTCAGTGGAGGAGAGAGTTATTCCAATGGGAATTGGATCTTGTTAACCAGCTTCACCTCACTCTGAGACTGGTCAAACTTGATCTTGGGAGAGAGGATAGAGTTGTATGGAAGTATGATAAACAAGGGATTTTTTCTACTAACTCATTTGTGCAGGTGTTGCAGGTGGAAATGGCTCCAGAGGATATACATAGTTACAGCTTTACTAGGACCATTTGGAAAGGCCTTGTCCCACCCAGAGTAGAATTGTTCGTCTGGTTTGTCCTGGTTGGCAGGGTGAATACGAAGGAGAGGCTGAGTCGACTTGGGATCATCCCCCAACAAGATACTTTGTGTGTTTTATGTAACAGTAATGTAGAATATATCCATCACCTATTTCTTGGCTGTAGCTTTGCTTGGCAGGTATGGTGTGCTTGGTTATCATATGTTGGAATGCATTGGGTGTGCCCAGGTACAGTAAAAGACCACTTCCTGAGTTGGACTGAGAGCTCAAGAACAAAACAGGAATGCAAGAGATGGATGGTGTGTTTATGCGCGATCATCTGGAACTTATGGTTGGAACGGAACCGCAGAATTTTTCAGAACAAAGGAAAAGGGGTTGAGGAGATTATCAACATGTGTGCGTTGAGCTACAAGGAGTGGTTAGGGGTTGACCCTTTCTGTTGTTGATGGCAATGCCGGAGATGACAAAGGGAGATCTACAACTTCATTTGTTCGGTCTATTTATTTTAGTTTTTACCTTACTCTTTCTATGCTGATTATCCCTTTGCTCCACCTGTTGTGTTGAGCTTTCGTTCAAAAAAAGGAAGAGGAAGAGTTCTAAATTATGTAGAACTTATCAGAATAAAAATATACCGAAATTTTTTAACAAATAGACATAAATTTTTTAGTTTTTACACCAAAATTTTGCTATAAAAGCACAAAAATGTCTTTTTTAATGCTGCAATTTTTTCTTCTTTTTTTCTTTAGTTTTTTCTTTCTTTTAGTTGAATGAATATAGGTTCATTGTTTTTACTCTTGTTAAGAGAGTAAAACAAGAAGAAACTTAAGAAGGTAAAACAAGAAGGAAAAGATGAATAAGAAAAAAAGAAAATGATGATGATGATGAAAAAGAAGAAGAAACAGTTGCAAGACCTAGAGTAATTTATCATGACCTAATGTAAGTAGTTATGGAATGATTAACACTTTAGTACTGCGACATCTCATTAGCAAGTTAATGTGCAGGAATAATCAGATAAATTATGTGCTTTTTAACCGGGTTGTAGATAATATTCTCTTTCACCTTGAAGAAGGAATGGTTGGACTTCTCCATTGTGTTGAGTTTTGAGTTATGCAAAATTTATTAGAATAAAAATACACCGAAACTTCTTAACAAATACACATAAATTTTAGTTTCTACACCAAAATTACTTAATGATTGCAACACGCAAATTCAGTTAAAGAATAAGCACACAAACAAGACTAAATCATGAACAAAACACATCTAAATTAATTTTGGATCAGACAACCTCATTAATATGACAAAAATTTAATAATAACAATAATAATGATAAAAATAATAAAAAGATGACGATGACGATAATGATGACAATGATAATGATACAATAATAACGATGATGATGATGATAATAATAATAATAATGATGATGATGATGGAGAAGAAGAAAAAAAAACGAATAAAAAAAAATCAAATAAAAAAAAAGAGAAGAAAATAATAAAAATAATAACAAAAAAATAATAACTGAATTAATTAGAGTATATTCCTAGCTAATGTAAATTCCAGTCACGGAATATTTCGTTAACTTATTTTAATTGTCCATTTGATTATTTTATACGGGTGAATGTTATCTAACTTTCTCTAAAATAACATGTAAGTTATTTTTTATTATAGGTTATATTGTCCTTATCTTAATCATAGTTAGATTATTTTATAATTTATTATTTGAGACTGAAAATGATACAATTTTTAAAATATCAAACTCCCACTCCCACGTTGTCGCCATCTACTTTCCTCCCACAAAATCTCTCTTTCTTCAGTGTATCATCTCTTAGTTACGTTGTTGAATTCTGTCCACCGTAACTTCGTTGTGCTTTCGGCGCGTCTTTTTGCCGTGGATTACTGCTTACCAACATAGTTAATGGTTAATTTAGTTATTAAATTTTTTCATTAAAAACATATCTTTATTTAATTACGTAATGGAACATATATTTATATATAAAATATAATATAATAAAATAAATCTATTCAAAGTATTTAAAAATATAATTAAAATTATGAACATACAAATATAATAATAAAATTTGTACTCCAAACAAATAAACATATTTTTTTATCATACATATATTATTTAAAAAATAAATATATTATAAAGTTTTATTTTAATAAAAAAATTTAATAACTAAATTAAATATTACTGTTGTTAGTAAAGAGTGATCCACGGCAGAAAGAGGGATCAAGTGAGAGGATAGGAGATAGCGATGATGTCGACGCTGGCTACATTGAATAGGACGGCAAAGTTACTGACGACGGTAATTCAACGACGTCGTTAAAGGATGAAGAAAGAGAAATTGACTGAGAGGACCGTAGATGACGACGACATCATGCTTCTTGTCACTACGGCGACGGCGATACTTGGAAGGACCGAAACTTCCATTAACAGGAGTGGGGTGTTGATATTTTAAAAAATTATATCATTACCATTTCAAGTAATAAATTACAAAATAACCTAACTATAATTAAGATAAGAGTAAAAGACATATCGGTCCCTGACCTTTTTAAAATTGGACATTTTCGTCCCTTAAGATTTGAAAATACTCTTAACCCCCTAACCTTGTAAAATCTTGGACAATTGAACCCCTCTGTTGATCTAGGTTGGAAAACGTCACCGGAGAAGGCTGATGTGGCTAGGGGGAGTGTGAGCTGTCCGTTTAGGTTGCTGAGCTGGATGGGAAACTTAAATTTCAAGGACAGATCGATCCTTCACACACAAAACGACGTCGTCCCCTTCCCTGAGCCCTATTTGATCGAAAACCTTGGAGGAAGACATGGGTCTTGATGCTGCGATCGTCCATGATGAGTGAAGGGAGCTCTTCATGCACAAGACCTGGAGGGGGATCTTCATGCGCTGTGCCTGGACGATGTGAGCGAGATGCGATTGCGCCCAAGTGCTACTGTGGTGTCTATGCCATCATGTACAAGTCAAGAACGACTAGTAACCCTAATAGAGTGTTTTTTGGGTGTCCATTATTCAAGGTAAGTGAGCGATTTTTACAATAGTTGAGTTATTGTGTGCTGAGTGTTAATGGGTGATTCACTGAAATTTTGTTCCAGGCAAAAGAACCGTACTGCCGGTACTTTGTCTGGCTGGATGAACATTTCAAAAAAATTAGGGCCGTGGAGCCTGAAGCCTTGGGTGCGGTGGATGAAGCTGAGGGAGTAGCCGTTGTAGAACAGGTGCTTCGAAATCAGGATATTGAGGAAAAAATAGAAGAGTTGGAGAGAAAGTTGTTGTCTATTGAAGGAAAAAAATTGAGTTTGTGGCATATAACTGTGATTGGTGTAGTAGTTGTTGTTATTGCTGTATGTATGTTGAAGGGGTAAAAATGATTGATGTACATGGAATTGGTTGTAATGAAACTTGTCATTGCTAGCTTTTGAATGAAAGGTATATTAGTGGATTGATTCCATTTTTGTTTTGTATTTAGAACATCTAAACATTATTCCAAGCATTATGCAACATAGTAATTCTGGATAAATTTTAACCAAAACGTTAGAATGACAATATATCTGATTTAATCCAAAACATAGCTAAACAACATGAGTTAACTCCAAAATATGAAAATGTCTGGTTGGCATGTAAACAAGTTTGTCAAGATTACTCTGCTAAAAAGTATTGTCTAATGTCATACTAATAACTATCCCAAAAAAAAAAAAAACACACACACAGAGTTGATGCTGCTTTGTTCACTTCTTCTGAGGCTTCAGAATTCTCTTTGTGGCACTGGTAGCTGCTTTCAAGGTCTCCTTCGAGGGTCCCCTGCTGGTGTTTCTGCTTTGAGTTTGTTGTGTCTGTGGTGTTGGATTTGGTGGTGGATTTGGTGGTGGATTTGCACTTGTTGGGGGTCGAACAATTGGTTGCTTGGGTCTGAAAGTAGGTGCAGCAGCATTGGAGTCTGGTTGGTCCATTCTTGGCAGCTAGGATGGAGGTCTGAATGGAGTCTGTGCTAGAGCAGAAGGTTGGGCCATAAATGGAGCAGGAACTGGTGCAGACCCAGATGCCTCCCCAGCACTAGGTTCACTCAATTTTTCACCCTGTGATTGATTTTAATCCTATGTAACAACAAGACAGAAATGTAACCAAATGGGGTAATTAGTGCTTAACCTAACCAATGTTTATTTAGTGACTAATAATAAGTAGTATAAAATGGTCCTAAAGTATTTTTGGTGCTGGCTTACCTCCAGTTGAGGGGCTGATTGTGAAAGGGGAAGCAGCACCAGAGCTTGTGAGTTGTCAACTGTCTTCTTGGATTTTTTCTTCTTTGGTTTCCAGTTGGGGTTGCTTGGAGCTCCTTTACAAGTTTTATAGTTATGCCCTTTCTCGTTGCACTTGCTACATGTAACCTGGAAGCTTCTTTTCAGCTTGTCTCCTTGAATATGAGCCTCAGCAGGGTCCTTGTTGCGGTTGTGCACCTTTGGCCTCCCAATAGGCCATTTGATAGGTGGCGGGATAGGCCTCAGCTGCTCAGTCGCAGTCTAGAATTCTTCACTAGGAACGGGCTTGATGCAATGTGCATATGTCTTGTGAATGGACTCCATACACAACCATGGATGCACATAATCCTCAACCTGGTCATGCCTCTTTCTGATAGCAGCAATAGCATGTATGCACGGCATGCCTGCATAATCAGTAAAACTTACATGTAAACCAGCATAATTTTAGATAAGCTTTGGGGTTAAACCCTTTACCAGTCAATTGCCATGTGTTGCATGAACAGGTGTGTTTGATTAGATCCACATCCACTTTCGTCTTCTTTCTAGTGACCTCAAACCTTTTTCTTTCATTGTCTCCCACCCACTCAGCCATCCACCTACTGCTTGGTTTTATCTTCATCTGCAACCTTTTCCCCTAAACTGGTGCTAGTTTACCACTATGGTGTTCTAACATTCTAATGTGCTTGGTCATCCTCCTCATTAAGTAGCATCTAATCTCCTCACACATTGTCAAAACAGGTTTAACTCTGTATTTTACTACCTTTGCATTGAACACTTCACACATATTATTAGTCAGGTTATCCACCTTGGGTCCATGACTAAAATAGGCTTTAACCCAAGTGGTAGGTTCAAATTTTATCAAATATTCCCATGCCGCATTGTTAACCCCCTTCAGCCTATCCATTTTCTCCTTGAATTCTGGTTCAGTTGTACACCTAGCACACTCCCACACAATGTCTCTAATATGCATGTCTTTGAACCGATTAATAAAGTTTTTCCATATATGCATGACACAGTTTCTATGATGTGCCCTTGGCATTACCTCTTTTAATGCTGGTAGCAGGCCCTAGTCAAATATATTTTTGGAAAGTAATAAACACCAGCAAATAATCAGTTGCGGGCTATCTATTTTTAATAAACCCTACAACTAAACACATTATAAGCTAACTCAATTACCACCAACAAATAAACAGATTATAAGATAACTCAATAAACACCAACAACTAAGCAGATTGTGGGCTAACTCAATAAACACCAACAAATAAGCAAATTATAGGCTAATTCAATGAACACCAATTCAATAAACACATAAAGGAAAGTAAGAGTCTTACCTTTTGCTGGTCGAACATAAAGTTCCAACCGAATTGGGAGGCATCACCCAGATTTTCCTGGAGTAGTGTCAGGAACTATTTCCATGACTCCTTGGTCTCAGATCTTGCAACAGCAAAAGCCACAACATAGAACTAGTTGTTGGCATCCTGGGCCACTGCTGACAGTAACTGACCTCCATGGTATGTCTTAAGGAAGGCTCCATCTAGATGGATGAAAGGCCTACATCCACTCTTGAATCCTTGCTTACAGCCCTCGAAGCAGATATATATCTTGTCAAAGACAGGGAGGGACTAAGGGATAGGCTTCACATCAATTCTTGCTGTCGACCCAGGATTGCTCTTGAGAATCTCCATCCCATAGTCCCTGAGTTTCCATACTGTTCTTTTTCGTTTCCCACTAGCCTTTCCTTGGCTTCCTTTACTGCCCTATATACCATCTTCGGATGCATAACTAAGTTAAACTCCTCTCTGAAAAAATCAATTGCCTCATTAGTTGTCGTATGAGGTTGACTTCCCATTCTCTTTTCCACTTTCTTACTGATCCAGTGTTGATCAGCAACATTGCTACCCAGATCTCTTACGCATGTATGCTCAGACTTATAAGTCTTAATCTGGAAGCATAACAGTGTCTTGTTGTAAGATAGATGTGCCAGCCGTGGACAGCTTTCACCTCTGCAGCCAACTCTCACCCTTTCCTTATCATTTTTTATCCACAACAGTTCTCTCCCTCAGATATGAACATATCTTTGACAACCTCTTTGACGCCATCTATGGTTGTAAACTTGGTACCCACCTCAAATCTCCCCTCTCCAAACCTATACTCTTCATTAAACACTGGAAATTCATGCTTGTCTCCATCATCCTCTGAGGACACTGGTGTGTGAAGGTCCTCAGATGCATACTCATAAACTGGGTCATCATCATCTGAATCCTCCTCATTCACATAGAGCCCTATTGGAGGCCTGTCATTCGGCTGCACAGATGGGACATCTTCTTCAGCATGCATAGCAGCACCAGTTCTTTGGGGCTTGACATTAGGCACACTTCCTTTGGGCTTGGCTGTAGGCCTGGTTCTTTTGGGCTTTGCACTAGGCCCAGTTCCTTTGGGCTTGGCAGCTGGCCTGGTACCTTTGCCATCAGGCACACATGCAGTCTTTCTCCTAGCACCTCTTTTGTTCCCACTTGACTTTGCTCCTGGCCCTTCTTTGACAGTAACCATTCTTTTTGGCAGCACTTTCTCCTTTCCTTTCAGAGTTCTTCTTTTCTTCATAACATCATTCTCCTCATCATAGCTAGAAGAGTCATCATCAGAACTAGTTCCAGTGCCATTCGGAGGAGGTTTATACAACTCATCCTCCCCACTACCATTCCCATCCCCTGCTGTCGATGGTGATGACTGAAGCTCCCGCATGATACTGTCCACATCAACTGCATCATCAAATTCTTCTGGCCCCTGTTCTAGAGCAGCATCTTCTTCCACAATCTGTGGCTCATCAATAGGGTGATCGAAATAAATGTAGAACTCGTTGCTAGTTGAATTCCTCAGCTTGTTCTCTCGCATTTCATTGATTCCTGCATCTCCTCTCAGAATGTGCAGTCCAGTCTCAAGATCATTGCTGGTTGGGTCATACCAATACACGGCCCTGTATGTTGCATACCCCAGACCCTTGAATAGTGTAACCAAATTCCCAAAATTCACAAAGTCCAAATCCATCTCTAGAAATTTTTCAACCTTCCCACCAACATACTCAAGAGTGCCACTGGGTCCTCTACCAAAATGACCTCCATGGTAAAAAACAGGTACAACATATATATCAACCATCTGCATTATGCACAGATATAGCAATCACACATTAAACCCTATTTCAAGTGCCTGAGATTTTGAAATCAGTTAAATCCCTATAGAATTTTTTTCAGTCTTTTCTCCGAAACAGAGCATGCGATCATGACTAACCCCAACCCCATGCATTATATTCTACCAAATTCTGAAACAAGAACGAACAATATATTCCACTAATACTCTTACCTCTGTAGCAGACGGCAGCTTCTTGGTGGATGAATCCTGTCAAACCCTTCGCCACCCGCAACGTCCACTGAGCACACAATACCTTCTCAACGAGTTGAAGACGTTCTTTTTTTGGAGGGAGAAAGAAACTGTTTGTCTTCTGGTAGAGTTTTCAGTAATTATAGGCGTGGCTTCTGGGTGTTATGGGAATAACAATATGTGAAATAGGGCTCAGGGAAGGGGACAACATCATTTTGTGTGTGAGGGATCATTCTGTCCTTGAAATTTAAGTTTCCCATCCAGCTCAGCAACCTAAACGGACAGCTCACACTCCCCCCAGCCACATCAGCCTTCTCCGGTGACGTTTTCCAACCCAGATCAACGGAGGGGTTCAATTGTCCAAGATTTTACAAGGTGAGGGGGTTAAAAGTATTTTCAAATTTTAAGGGACGAAAATGTCCAATTTTAAAAAGGTCAGCGACCGATATGTCTTTTACTTTTAAGATAATGATCAATTACAATGTGACATATGATGAAAGGCAACTTACATGTTATTTTAGAGAGGGTTGGATAGAATTCACCTATATTTAAATATGGTGAGTTCTTCCGTGCCTAAGGATTGCGGTTCCGAATTTGTCGAAATGCTCAAATATCCACTAGAATATAGACAAGTGTTATCATGTGGGTCCAACAAAAATGAAAGCTTTTAAATGAAGTTAATTATCTCTTGAAGGACTGGACAAATAGATTTCGTAAAAGTATGAGGTATTACTATGCTAGCTTACTGAAAATCTGAAATGCTTTAATTTTTATTTAACTAGTGTTCTTGTAACAACCTTGATTTTCGAGTACATGAGATCTTTTCTGAAAGTACGGGTTTCTCCAGAAAATCAGTAAAGGGAACACCTCTGTTATATCATCAAGCATCTCAATCCTCATTATCATTACGTCATCCTTAAGCTAGAACCTCCTCTGAGGCAAGCTCGATAATGCAATCGCGAAGAACCTAGTTTTTGAACCGTATCGGTTGGCAGTTTTGATTCTGATTTTCGTAAATAGTCTCTGTTTGACGAACCGGACTCGATTCATGAGAGGAGAGAGATAATAGTATAATATTATATTTTAATTCACCTTCAAGCCAACCAATCACAACTCACCTTACACCCCCAAGACCTCCAAGGCTGTCTCATTTCATCATTTTGGCCGAAAATAACAAGAGAGAAAAGAGAGAAACTTTCATGAACACTTAATCTTCAAAGCTTGATTTCTTCTGAACTAAAACTCAAATCAAAATTCCGATTTCACCAAAATGATCCTCTCTTCTTCCTCTACATAACCATATAACATATCAAGGCTGGAAATAAGGTGAGATGGCTGTCTCCCTCCCATTTCAATTCAGTTTTCAAGGAAAACCATGCAAAACATGTGTTTTCTTGTTGTTCTTCCTTAGGAATCATGCTTAACTTGACTTGAGGGCCAAGAAACATGAATTTCCAGCAAGTCTAAGGTGAGATATCTCTTCCTAACATACTGAGTGAGATTTGGTCAGTTGAGAGTTTTTGGATTTAAAGTTGTTCTTGATGTGATTTAGGAGGAAAAAGTGCTTCAGGACCACCTGAAAGTTTAACCGGATTTGGAGCAGCAAATCAAGGTAGGGTGTCACGAAATTAATCTTGATTATTTGTGTTTGAGATGTGTGAATGTTGTATGATTTAGCTGTCCTAAAAATTGGTTGCATATATGATTTATTCTTGGTGAAAATTTGGTGAAATTTTGATGAAATTTGATAAAATTCAAGCTATGAATGTGTGTTCTTGTGGCTGCTGGAAAACGAAACCCTAGGCCATAAATTAGGGTTCAATTTGTGTTAAAATCATGTAGAAAAGATGGGATTTTAGTGGCTGGGAATTTATTTTGAATTTTGGCAAAAATCGGTTGCTGAAAAGACTGAAAAACGGGTAAAAACAGAGAAAGAATCTGAAGAATTTATGAAGAACATGAAGAACACTTTGAGTGTGGTGAAGAACAATGAAGAACACCTTTTTGATTCATAAAAGGGCAAGGAAGTAACAATGATTGTTTGGTGTGAACAAGACTACAATGGGTTCATGGAGACGAGGCGTACGGGAAGAAATTCCTAATGTTAACTACGAGAGGGAACAGGAAACGTTTATGGCTACCATGAACAACGTGGTTGAAGTAGTGCGTGAAGCTGCTGTAGCAGCGGCTAGGGCTGTTAAACGTCTCGGGGTGAGAAATGGGAACGAGAATGAATACAGAGAATATAATGGGAATGATGAGAACAACTTAGGGCATCCTGAAAGACCTATGACCCTTGCGACATTTCTGAAGGTTAATCCGCCTAAGTTCAAGGGTACACTCGTTGCGACTGACACTGATAATTGGTTTCGAGGTATTGAACGATCACTGAGAGCGCAACATGTTTCGGAAGGACAACACGTGGAGTTTGCTACTTATATGCTCGAGGGAGAAGCTGAGTACTGGTGGCAAGGGATACAGCGACTGCTACAACGTAATGAAGGTGACATTCCTTGGGATATTTTTAAAGATGAATTCTACAAGAAATATTTCCCAAGAGCAGTGCGTGATGCTAAAGAGATATCATAGTAACAGGTCTTGCCAGTTTGGATTACCTAACTGCTATGCTTGTGGAGAACTTGGACATATTGCCAAGGATTGTCCGAAGGGAGCGCACTTCCTTCTGATTCGAGTTGACTATACTTTAGAAAGGTTGGCACGGATATATATTCAAGAAATCATACGATTGCACGGGATACCTTTGTTAATTGTTTCAGATCGAGATCCGATGTTTACATCCAGATTCTGGAGAGCTTTCCAGAAAGTGTTGGGACCAAAATTGCACATGAGTACAGCATACCATCCTCAGACAGACGGACAATCAGAGCAGACAATCCAGACATTAGAAGACATGTTACGATCATGTATGATAGACAACCAAAGCAGCTGGGATAAGTATTTGCTGTTGGTCGAATTTGTCTACAACAACAGTTGCCAATAAAGTATCGGGATGGCACCATATGAAGCTCTCTACAAAAGAAGATGTCGGACACCATTGTGTTGGAATGACGATGGAGAAGCTAGTGTCTTAGGTCCAAACTTAGTGTAAGAAACTACTGAGAAGATAAAGGAGATTCGTCGGAAGATCCAGACAGGACAGAGCCGTCAAAAGAGCTATGCCGATAATAGACATAGACCCTTAGAGTTTAGTGAGGGAGATCATGTCTTTCTAGAAGTAACTTCGATTACTGGAATAGGTAAAGTCCTTAAGACTAAAAAGCTTAACCCACGATACATAGAACCTTTCCAAATACTTAAAAGAGTCGGTCTAGTAGTTTATCAAATAGTCCTTCCTCCTTATTTATCAAACCTTCATGATGTTTTTCATGTCTCGCAACTTAAAAAAAATATGTTCCCGATGAGAGTCACGTTTTACAACCAGATACAGTACAGTTACGAAATGATTTGACATATCAAGCATCACCGGTTCAGATAGTAGAAAGAAGTGATAAGCAGCTAAGAGGCAAAGTTATTCGCTTAGTAAAAGTAGCATGGGAACCAAGAGGAGAGGAAGAGCACACTTGGGAACTGGAAGATAAGATGAAAGATGATTACCCGCATTTATTCCTAGGTAACTGAAATTTTGAGGGCAAAATTTTCTTTTAGGAGGGTAGAATGTAACAACCCTGATTTTCGAGTACATGAGATCTTTTCTGAAAGTACGGGTTTCTCCAGAAAATCAGTAAAGGGAACACCTCTGTTATATCATCAAGAATCTCAATCCTCATTATCATTACGTCATCCTTAAGCTAGAACCTCCTTTGAGGCAAGCTCGATAATGCAATCGCGAAGAACCTAGTTTTTGAACCGTATCGGTTGGCAATTTTGATTCTGATTTTCGTAAATAGTCTCTGTTTGACGAAGGATACAGAGAACAGAGTAATTAAAACAGAGTAAAGAGATACAGAGAAAAGAGAAACCAGAACAGAGTAAAGAGATATAAAGAGAAGAGTAATATAATAAAGAGCTATATTTATATATATATTAGTTGCTTGATGCAACCCAGAGCTATATTTATATATATATATTAGTTGCTTGATGCAACCCAGAGCTATTATGTGTGGTTGTTTATAACTGTTTTATCTGTTATTACTTGTGAATTGATTTTGAGTGATTCCGTCTATTAATCCAAACGTTTTAAAAAAAAAATACACCTCACAAATTAACTACGCGTTTAACAACGAATCAGGCTCATATGATAAATAATAGATAATAATTAGGAAGACAAATTGGTAGCGCTCAGTTTTCGGTATGATCTAGACATATTGAAAATTGGGTCGTTACAGTTCTCATTACTTTAAAAGACTATTTAAAGGTCATCTTATTAAATAATTAAAAATATTTTTTTGTAACAAAAAAAAATAGATAATAAATTAACTATTTTTATTAATCTGGCAATACATACAATATTAAATCTATTATTTTTAATATGTCAGATTAAATTTTAATAACTAATAAATATTTATATATACACATTATATTTTATCATTTTAATTAATAATAATATATAAATTTTGTGATGATTTATCTATTATTATCTGTGATT
>NC_029789.2:112033704-112034199 GCF_000816755.2 Arachis ipaensis
TTTTCATAAATGAAAAAATAAAAATTTATATTTGTTTTATAGTGCGAATTTACATAATAGTTAAACAAAATTTTTAAATATTAACAAAGAATATATAACAATCTTGGAATGTACCACACCATTCAATCAATTCACACTCACTGATGGTAATAATTAAACTCCATTTAAATACGGTGTAATTCGACAATTTCGGTACCAAATTATGGACACCGAAGAACTCACCTTTAAATATTTAATCTATCAATTTGTCTAAATAAATAACCAGGTTGGCTTTTAGCACTGTCACCTATTTGGCTATATCTACACTCTATTAATTACTATAGTTTTGATTTCCAAAATTGCCCTAAACTAAACTACTCTAATTCAAAATTTTAATCAAATATACAATTCAACTTGACAACAATAATTTCATATTTTTATGCGCACCTAAATAATTTCATATTTTATTTGTATAAGATTTTTTAATTGAATATAAATATTGCAAAGCGAAAACAG
>NC_029789.2:112035058-112035347 GCF_000816755.2 Arachis ipaensis
TTTGTTTACAATAAATATACATTCTTCCACAATATTACATTGATGAAACATCAAAAAGAAAGACAATTAACAAGTTTTTAATTAATATTACAAATTTGACTGACTATATGAAAAACATTATGAAGTAATTGATAATTTGAAATGTAAATGACTAACTATATTTTGAGTAAATATATATCTAAATTAGTCCTTAAAAAATTTTAAATTTAGCATTTTGATCCTCAACAAATTTTTATTATTTTAAAAATTTTTAAAACGAATTGGTCTTTTTATAAAAAAAATAATGTTT
>NC_029789.2:112035359-112041522 GCF_000816755.2 Arachis ipaensis
CAATAATAAAAGAGGAGAGAAGAAATAGAGAAAAGGAGAAAGTTTTTGGCTGAATAGAAAATTAAAATTATTTTGTAGTTAGTAATATAAAGTATAGATTTATAAAACACGAATATTTTGTTAAGTTGCTGTGTCTGCGTGTCAAATACATTTTGGACATGATATTTATCGACACTCGTTTGATACGCGTATTTGTTGTGTCTAACTGTATCTTAATAAAAAATAAAATTTTTTTTCAGACACGTTTGGACACACCTAAATACCATTACGTGTCAGCATATCCAATCTTATTTTTAACATGTATTTTTAAAATAAATTTAGAAATAGTATATATTATTATTTATTAAAATAAAAAATATTTTAAATACTATATTTAATTAAAATAAGACATTATAAATAATAAAAAATTAATTTATATTTTAAAAATAATAAAATATCAAAATATCATTACGATTTATCTAAAATATACTTTATATTTTATATATATGCGTGTTTTTGTACCTAATAAGATTTTAAAATTTGCGTATTGACGTGTCCCGTATTATATTATGTTCCGTGTCCATATCAGAATCCGTACATCATAGATATAGATAGAAGAGAATACTCACATAATGATATCTTTATATAAGGATGATATTGTGAATCCTTAGATGATTAATCAAACATATTTAGTCAACTTTATCAACTTATCTAATGGTTCACAATGTTATCTTCACGTAAAGATGTCATCACGAGAGTATCTATCATAGATAGATATATAATTTGGAGTACTAATAGTCCCATTCTAAATAATTATTTTGGAACAAATTAAAATGAGTAACGATTAATTAATCATAAGCGATTTCAATCATGTAACAGGGCAGGCATATGGACGGATCTTATGAATGTAACATAAACTCTATGAAATGGGAAATGAGATGCCGAAAAAAGGCATATACCGAAAGTCAACGAAATGTAACTAAAAAAATAATTCCAAGATTACATTAGATTTAGTGCTCTAAAGTATGCCTTGTTATTAGTATTTTATTTCCTCATTCCTCTCTGAAGCAAGAACATTGTTAAATTAATGTGTCTAAGTGTCAAGATATATCCTGAATATGACACTCATTTGGTATTTGTGTTCAATTATATTTTAAATAAAATTAAAATATTTTTTTAATTTTTATTTAAAAAAGTAATTAAATGTAATTTTTTTAGTTTTGAATTTTTTTTTATATTTTTTTATCTCACCTATAAAATAAATGGTGAGAGATCACACTCAGGGGCGGAGCTTAGTTAAGACAAGGGGGCTATGGCCCCCCAAACTTTTGGTAAAAAAATTAGTAATACTTCTTCAAAAAATAAAAAATTAGTTCAGCTCGCTCAAATACTTCGCTATGACTTAAAATACCAAAGTTCAATCTTCATCTCTTGCTTTTATTGCATAATAATTTTTAGTTTTAAATATCCAAAACATGTTGGATTTGGACTGAACTGAGTGTATTCACAGCTTTCTATTCAATAAGCAACACTCCCTCTATCTTTGAGTTCAAATATAAAAAATTATGTATTTTTATTTATGTAATTTAATATTATTTTATATTTTACTGTTTATTTAATTTAATTTTTTATATGATAAAAAATATTAGAATATTCAATAAGTATTGATATTATTATATTTGTATAAATTGATAAAAAAATTCAATAAATATTATAAATTTTAATATTTGTAATTCTAACTTTTTTCTTTTTTACATATTTTACAGGATATATATATTCAAATTTTTATATAAAATAATCATGAAAAATCAAAGAATTGATGCATTTTTTTAAAAAAAATGCTAATATTCAAGAAGAAGAACATATAACTTTTACAATATAAACACCTGTAGATAGTTCTTCTATTTTAATAAATCACGAAAAAAGTGAGATACAACCTCTAAAAGTTTAAAGAGTTGCATCTGATGAGTTTGACCTTATTTCTTTGGAACGAGATCCTGGAAAACGTCTTCAAATTTGACAATATCAATTATCACCCAAATCAGAGAGATGATGTTAGACGAGCTTATCTTAAATGAGATTCATATCAAAAGCATCTTGACAATTATCTTCTATCTGCCCTCCACTATCTGACCCCCTAAAATTTTGTTTCAAACTCCGCCACTGATTGTGTGATTGAGAAATTGAAAAATACTACATAAAATCGTAAATATTTATATTTTGTCATGAAGTGTGGTAAATATAAATTTTTTATTTACTTAAAAAAGCCAAAGAAACTTTTTTTTTTAAAGTTAAAAGTGAGACTCGAATTCGAGACCTCTAGATGAGAATGAAGAGACTATGATATTTGAAATATAGCTCATTGGCCAAAAAATTTATTATTTTTAACAATAATTTTTTATCGGTAAAATTCTCAAATCCCACGGCCTAACTTGATGGCTAAGTCAAACGGACTTTAAATTAGGCCTCTTTTTGGGTTCGAGGCATTGAAATTGAGATTCTTTCCTAATTCAACGGCTATGTCGGAGAGTCAGAAAAAGAAGAATAGACAAAAAATACACATAAAGAATGACATAAAAGGTAAACTTCATTGGTTATATCCACCCTCCCATCAAGAGAGCTTCGTTATTGTTAAGAGTGTTTTACAAGTGTCATATTCTTTTTCTAATTGTACTATACATCGAGTGATGTGACAATTGATCCACTACAATAAATTCGGGGTGAGACAACCCTTCAAAAATTTTGTTTATAATAAGAAAAAACGATACCTTTAATCAAAGAGAACACTTTCCGACAAAACTGAACGCTTTTTGGGGGTTGGCTATACGGCCATTACCGTTAGTCTAAGATTTTTTTGCACTAAAGAAAATTCTTTTCGTGGCGACCTTTAAAAAATGTTGCATTTTCTACTAAAAAAAGGTAATTTTATGTAAGAGTTATCTTAGAGGACCCAAACACAACGCATAAAAATCACTTTATTATAACACTTTTTATGAGTTGTATTTTCAAATACATAAAGCAACACTTGTCTAAGATTCTCTAAGTTGCGTTTTCATATACCTAAAGCAACACTTGTGTAAGTTTTTTGGTTGTTTTTTCATATACTTAACGCAACACATGTCTAAGTTTATTCGGAGTTGTCTTTCTCTAATACATAAAATAACATCTTATTGAGTTTTTACAGGTTATCTTTTTTTATATCTAAAGTCATTTTTTTTTAAATTTATATGATATTTGAAGGATACATAACACACACTAACAATATTTAAATATTTAAACTCAATTTAATCAAAATAAAAGGAGAATAAGCTAATATATATTGCATATATCTAGAAAGGTATTTCAATAAAATATTAAAATATTATCATAATTTATCTATAAAATATTTTCTATTTAATATATGTCATGTTCATATATCTCTGAATTATAACTCGTAATAATTAAAAATAAGAGAAAATATAAAGAAGATGTGTTCTATTATAAACTCAGTATTGGTTTAACAAGTCAGCTTTGACTCGGTAGTCTTTTATAGATGGAGTTCGATTATTGAGTCATTAATTGGTGCATCAAATCGAACAAATCAGTACAATCGGATTAATTAAAAATTGATTATTATTAAATCGGTCTGATTCAGATAAAAAAAATTAATTGGCAACGAATTGAATAAAGAACTGAAAAAAAAAAATTAAAATTGATGGAATGATGTGACTCTTTTTAACGGTTAATCGATTTAAAATAATAAAATAAATAAAATTCTATATTTAAATAAAATATTTAACTAAGTTTAATTAAATTGTTATAACAATTTTTTAAAACACACCTCTTTGTCCTTCTTCTTCAATTTTTCCTTCTTTGCTTCCTTCTCTTTCTCCTTATTATCTGTTTCTTTCTCTTTTTCCTCCTTTTCTTCTTCTTTTAAATTTGTGTAGGTTTTTCTTCTTCTTTCAAATTCGCACACGCAGGTTCTTCTTCTTCCTCCTCCTCCTCCTCCTCCTTATTCTCCGCCGCCGCACACTGCCGTCATGCAGCCGTTCATGCCGATGGAGGAAACCATAGGAATGATGGGTGGGAAGTCTGGTTCTTGCGGTTCTCCACGTGCGTCTCTATGGTGCACCCTCGTCCACGTGGCAATCTTGGTTTTTATCATAACACCAATAACACCAACATTTTACTAACATCTTTATTAGTTCTGATTTTTTCTGATGCCATCATTAAATAATTTCGATTCATTTCTTAGTTTATTTCGGTTCATTTATCCGTTAATTGAGCTTCACTTAATGCTGCAGATAAGTATTGACCAAATTTTTTATTCTTTAAGTAATTTTTTAACTGTTTGTTCAAATCTGAATCGGATTTGATTCATTTGTGAATTGAGTTAGGTTCACTTGATACTACTTTTAAGTATTCACCAAATCTGTTATTCCTTAAGAAATTCGGTTCATTTCTTAGTTTAATTGAGTTCATTTGCATGCAGAAATGAATTGAAATGTGCTTTCTTGCTGATTGAATGTTTATCACTTTTGTTCAAATGTGAACCGAATTCGGTTCATTTGTGAATTGAGTTAGTTTCACTTGATACTACTTTCAAGTATTTACCAAATCTATTATTCCTTAAGAAATTCGGTTCATTTTTTAGTTTAATTGAGTTTATTTGCATGTAGGAATGAATTAAAATGTGCTTTTCTTGCTGATTGAATGTTTATCACTTTTTGTTCAAATCTAAACCGAATTTGGTTCATTTGTGAATTGAGTTAGGTTCACTTGATACTACTGTTAAGTATTCACTAAATCTGAACCAAATCCAGTTCATTTTTGGATCTAAATGAACCTCAATTAAAACGAGGAAAAGAAAAAACGCAACAACAACAACAACAATAAAAGAATGACGATTGAGAGAAAACACGCGAAGAAGAAGAAGGAACGCAAAAAAGAAGAAGGAGGAAGACGAAGAAGAAGAAGGAAGAACGCGAAAAAGAAGAAGAAGAAGGAATACAAAGACAAAGAAAGAGGAAAACAAAGAAGAAGAAGGAAGAACGCAGAGATGAAGATGAAGACGAAGACGAAGATGAAGACGAAAAAGCGTTATTGAAACGCACGTGTGTACTCGCGAGTGTAATGAAAGTGGTTTTTGTTGAGTTTAGGCATACTTGATTGGACTTAGATACAAAAATGCTTGGATGTGTAGTTGGATTGTAATAAAATATAAAAAATTTAACTATTTTTTAAAAGATATATATTTGATACATGAATATATTATTTTATTATATCTGATTTAATTCGGATTAAATTTCAATTGAATTAAAAAAAAAATTTGTTATTCACGGTATCTCCTAATTCGACAGGCTAAAAACTAATCCGTCACGAATTGAATTTTTATTTAAAAGTTTTTCGCTGGCATATAGATTATTGTTGTGAATGGTCTTCAGTCAGGAGTGTCCACTGTATGTTTAATGTTCAGTGGTTAATTACTTACCTATTTTATCTTAAACCTACAGTTGGCCGTTAGTCCTAAAATGTTATTCTACTTTCTCCCAATCTCATAATAGGATCTTAGGCAAACGAAGACCGGCTCTATGAGCACCCTTGGGCGGTAGTTTCTTGATCCACTTGCTGACTTGAATGGAAGAAAAACGATAAACCAGAACCTTTTTCTTCTTCTCTTATGAGATTTTTAGTTAATGATTCATGAGAACATAATTTGATATTCGTAGACAAAATTCAATTCTTTTGCTAGAAAGACAAGAGATCAAAATTGAAAAATAGATTAAATAGCTGGTCCAGCGATCAATGACATTTCAGAAGTCTAGCACTACATTGCTTTATAATAAAGAAAGATAAGAATTTAAAAATTCCTAACTAATCAAGAAGGGCATTCCGATTCCAATCCTGATCTATCAATACAAGGCGAATCTTTAAAGTTTTGAACATCTAACTTAATAACTTTACAATTTAATGACTAGTTTAGTTTTTAGAATCTTGGAATGAAAAAAATGTATTTATACTCAAATTAGTCTCAAAATTTTTTTAGATTAGATATTTTAATTTTTAACAAATTTTATATCCTAAAATTTTTAAGAATTATTTTTATTAGATATATTAGTCTCTTTTTTTCTTTTAATTAAAATTTTAATATGTGTATTGAATAAATAATTCTCTAATAAATTTTAATAATAAATTTTATTAA
>NC_029789.2:112041608-112054584 GCF_000816755.2 Arachis ipaensis
TTAAAATAATAAAAAGATCAAATATCCAACAAAAATAATTATTAAAAATTTCTAAAAAATAAAAAATTTATTAAAAACTAAAATATCCTATCTAAATTTTTTTTGGGACCAATGTGAACATTTATTCGATACGATATTATGATACATTAAGAAACACGCCTAATTAATTCGCTGCAGATATATTATGTTTGATAAATGATAATGACTATCGTGTTATATAATAATTAGCATGACTTCGATTATTTGAAGGTGGACTTAGGCCAAAGGATTGTATCAAAATGTGCCCTTTGAGTGAATAAAAGGCCAGGTGACCCTTTATGATCGCTATATATTAGTTTAATTATTGCAATGTAATATTTTTTTATCCATTGCCACAGTTTTTAGTCTAAGGTTACAGGTTTTTTCTTTTTTCTTTTTATCTCGATTGTCATTTTTTCTATCAAATATTTTAGACTACGATTTTAAACCGTGATTTTAGCTTGCTTTGTGGTTACGATTTTAAATGGTGATATTAGCCTACTTTATAATTACGTTTAAAGCTGTATCCAAAACTTATTCTATAGTCACAATTTTGAACATAGTTGTAAGAACCGGATCGGATAGATCGATTTGACCGAAAAATCGATAAATCGGATTCTTGACCGATCCGGTTGATGAATATGACCGGACAAAGAATAGAATCGTTGAGAACCGATTTGAACCAACCAATTCTAATAAAAATTAGAGAATCGGTGGTTTTTGTTCAACCAGCCGGTTTGGAAGGCTTTTTTTTATTCACTTGCCAAAACGATGTCGTTTTGGTTAAAAAAAAAAAAGAAAAAGAGACTCGAAGCTTGAAGGAATAACCCCCCCCCCCAATTCCTGTTTCCCAGGTCCCCAACCCTAATTCCCTAACCAATAACCACAAATCCACAACGGCTAACCCTCCCTCACCTCCTCACATTGCGACGTCACTCACCGCGCCACCGCCGTCATCTTCTTCGTCTCACCTTAGAAGACCTCACCGCGACCTGAAGTCTCAAGGAATAGAATAGAACCGCAGCTCTGCTTCAGTGCTTTGTCTCACCTTCGTCCCTGTCTCTCATATTTGTCATCGCCGCCGCCGCGCCACCGCCGTCGTCTTCGTCCTCTGCTGTCTACTCTGTCAAACAGGTTAGTTGAATATTGTTCTCCTATGTTTTACTCTGTTCTTCTAATGCTTGTTGAAAACTTGAAATTATGAAGCTGTTATGATTTATGAATAATGTTGTTATGTTGTTCTATTGTTCTGTTCTGTTATGAAAACTTGAATTTTCTAGGATGAATAGGTGAAATTTCTGTTGTTGAAATAACTGCTTGTTAAAACTTGAAATTATGAAGTTGTTATCAATAATGTTGTTATGTTGTTCTGTTCTGTTATGAAAACTTGAAATTTCTAGCATGAATAGGTGAAATTTCTGTTGTTGCGCTGCTTGTTAAAACTTGAAATTATGAAGCTGTTATGAATAATGTTGTCTTGCTGAATAGGGAATAGAAAATAGGGAATTTAGGGTTATTATTGTTTTATACTTTTGTTACTTCATATTGTTTTAGAATGGCTTCTGCGAATACACCATCTTTGCAAGAACAAGGATCAACTCCTAATGCATCAATTGGAACCCAAAAAAACAATAATAGAGCAAAAACCGATCCTATATGGGGCATTGTAAACAAGTTGTGGAATCTGGAAAAACCATTCTGTTATGCATATATTGTGAGAAGCTTATTAGGGGTGGAGGAATTCATCGGTTTAATCTTCATTTGGCTGGAAAAGGAGGAGATATTGAGTCATGTCGAAAGGTGCCAGCTGTAGTGAGACACCAATTCCATCAAAGCATTAAAGAGTTTCGAAACAAGAAAAGAAAAACTCAAGAACAATATGTAGAAAGTTATAATGCTTGTGATGAAGTTGAAAGAGAATTTGACGAGATCGAACGTAATGAGATGCAGCAACAACAACAAAAATCCGGAGTTCCAGCACCTAGCTCTAGAAAAGGAAAACAAGTCAAAGGATTACAATCCTATTTTCCATCAGCAACAACACCCAGAGCTCAACCAACTATCAAAAACGTTCTTCAAAGCAAAGAAATTATGGAGAAGTGTGATATTGCTATTGCGAAATGGATGATGGATGCCTTTGTTCCATTTAATGCGGTTAATTCAGCTTATTATCAGCCAATGATTGATGCTATTGCAAGCATGGATGTAGGGTATAAAGGGCCAAATTATCCAAGAGTCTGTGGGTATTTGTTGAGTAAATTGGTTGAGGATGTGAGGAAAATAATTGATAGTTATCGTGAGATTTGGAAACAAATTGGATGTACTATTATGGCCGATGGATGAACTGATCGTTGTAGGCGTACTTTGATTAATTTTTTAGCTTATTGTCCTAAAGGAACTATTTTTATAAAGTCAGTTGATGCTTTTAATGTCTTAAAAACTGATGATGCTTTGTTTAAGTTGTTTAGGGATGCTGCGTTATTTGTTGGTCTTGAGAATGTTGTGCATATTGTAATGGAGAATGCTGCAAACTATGTTGCTGCGGGAAGGTTGTTGGAGGCTGAGTTTCCTAAATTGTATTGGTCTCCTTGTGTAGCTCATTCTGTTAATCTGATATTTCAAGATATTGGGAAGTTACAAGAAGTGAGTGAAACTATGTCACAAGCTTCAATGATCACCAAGTATATCTATAATCATTGCTATATGCTGTTCTTGATGAGAAAGTTTACAGGTGGGCGGGAAATACTTCATTTGGCTGCAACTTAGTTTGCCACTACTTTCATTGCTTTGCAAAGTATTTTGGCTCAAAAGGATCCTTTGAGAGCTATGGTGACCTCTAAAGAATGGACAAGCTCAACTTACTCCAAAGAAGCCAAAGCTAAGATATTTGTGGATCAAGTCTTGGATTCTGAATTTTGGAGTCAATGCACTGATATTGTTAAGCTTACTGAGCCACTTGTTCGTGTTTTATGTATTGTGGATAATGAAGACAGAGCTGCCATGGGTTTTCTTTATCAAGCAATTTATAAGGCTAAAGGAGAAATGGTGAAGAGGTTTCAAAAAAGAAAGAAGGTTACTGATCCTTATTTGAAGATTTTAGATACCTGTTGGGATGCACAACTTAAGAAAAATCTTCATGCCGCTGGTTATTGGTTAAATCGAGCTTTTCGATTTAATGCTGAAGAATTTGAAAAGCACAGGAAAACGACTCCTAATTTGAATTCTAAGCTGACAAGTGAGATGAGGATCTTTAAGAATGCTGAACAAGATTTTGGAAGACTGTCTGCAATCTGTGAACGAAGCACTGTTATGCCAAGTGAATTTCTTCATAAATTTTGGTCTTTTACGATTGTGATGTATTTATGATTTGATATTTATGATTGTGATAAATTATTTTTTTTTGTTTTTTATGTTAAGATCAATGGTGGGAATCTTATGGTTGTGGAGCGCCAAATTTGCAAAAAGTTGACGATTCGTATTTTAAGCCAAACTTGTAGTTCTTCAGGTTGTGAGCGTAATTGGAGTATTTTTGAACACATTCACTCAAAGAAGAGGAAGCAGTTAGAGCATCAAAAGCTTAATGATCTTGTTTATGTTCATTACAACTTAAGGTTACAACAAAGGTACTTTCTTGATTATTTTAAGTTGAAAGCATTATTTTAAAATTTTAATCACCACAAGAGTGACGAAGTATATTGGAAGATCAAATGAGAAAGCAAGTTTATGATCCAATTTGTCTTGATGCATTTGAAAATCATTCGGAATGGATGTTGGAAGATTCACCACAATTTTTAACTCCTGAAGAAGTTGATCTTTACGAAATGATCTAGCAAATATGTCTCTTCAATCACCTTTAGATGATTTAGGTATGCTTTTATTTATTTATGAATTATGATCAACTAAGATTTTAGTATGCTTTATAACATGTTTTATATTATTTTTTATGTTGATTTGTGAAACATTAGATCAATTGGATTTGGAAGATGATCAGGATGATGATGGAGCCAACAATTCTATGGAAAATGCAAATCAAAATTAAACCAATTAGGATGTAGCTCCACATTTGTCAGATGAAGAATAATGAATCCATATTTGATGATAAATTTTGGATTAATTTGAGTGGATTTCATCATATAAACCCACATTTATTCATCCAAGTAGTATACTTTTGTGTTCTCTCCCTAAATTGAGCTTAATTGTGAAAACATGCTATTTTATGCTTAATTTAACTAATTTTATTCCACTTTCATTCCATTCAAAGCCTTGATGCTTTTGAAGAGTGATTTCAGGTGTAAGAGGTAGGAATGGCTTGATAAGAGTGAAAGAGAAGCATGCAAGTGGGAGGAAACATGAAGAAAACAAAGGAGAAGCACACAGCCATGTGTGCGTGCACACAACTCTCTGTGTGTACACAAAAGAGGAAAATCAGAAGGTGTGCGTACGCACAAGTCCCTGCACGTGAAAAGTCATGTGGCTCGCAATTTGAGGGGCTTTTTGGCCCATTTCTGATGGTTTTGGAGCTTATAAGGAGGCTAGCAACACACCCATATAGGACAATACACTACCATACATTATATTACACACTTAGTTAGTTTTTAGGGTAGTTTTTAGGTTAGTTTTCCTTAGGTTTTCTCAAAATTAATTAGGGTTTTGTAGGATTTTATAGTTCAAGTTTTGATCTTTGATTCTAGCCATTTTCCATTGTAAGTATTTCTTTAATTTCTCTTTTATTACATTACTTGTTCTACACTTTCTTATATTTTAATTTCCTTTATCAATACATATATAGTTTTGCAATTTTGGATTTTTAATTGATGAATTTGATGATCCTTGATTATTATATGTTTGTTTGAGTTGCCTTTGTTGATTTTGATCATTTGTGGTTCATAGTTTTTATCATTTTCCTAATTTTTCCATGTTTTATTGATTATGCCCACTATGTATTTGATGAAATGCCAATTTTGATTATGGGGTAGATTTTCACCCTTTGGCTTGGGAAAATGAGTATATGGATTACTAGAGTCATAATGTTCGACATTTAGTGATAATTCTTGGGTTGTTAGTTGTTATTGTTTCAACTAACGCTAGCTTTTTACTAAGGTAATTAGTAAGTTAGCTAGGATTTGTGGATTAATAACAATTATGCTCACTTGACTTACTCTTCGATGTTAAGGGTAGAATTAGTGAGATTAATCCATCATAATTATCATAGTTGTGGTTATGGCAAGGAAGGAATTCCATAACTCATCCAAAGTCAAGGTTCTATTTATGTTTTGAACCACAATTTTCTCAATTTTGAATCTTACTTGTCCATATTACATACATAGTTTTTTTTATTCCTTTATTAGTTTATTAATTAATATTTTGAATCGTTCTTTTATCTCTTAATTGTTTGCTTTCATCATCGAAACCCCCTTTGCTTTCCACAACCAAAATTGTGCGCTCTTAGGCATTAGTTCCTAGGGAAGACGACCCGAGGTTTAATTACTCTCGGTTAATTTGAATTAGAAATTTTAAACTTTGATTGATGGGATTTAATTGCCGGTTTGGACTATGCTACCGACGAAGTGATTCTTGTTTTTGAGAAATTCCGAACCGGTGCAAAATCCTTTCTATCAAGTTTTTGGCGCCGTTGTCGGGAAACTTAGTGCAATTGAATGCCATAATTTTGGTTGTTGTGAATATGTGAATAGTGTGAAAAGATACTTTTTGTTTCTTTTGTTAATTGATGTCTTTTGTTTTTATTTTATATTTTTCTCTATGAGTTATCACCCTCTTGGTTTGGAGTATGGTTGTGATCATTTTGTAGGGTTTGATAACTTCAATTTTGGATTGCATCATGGGATTGGAGCATCAATTTTTGAAGGAGCAACCTCCTATATACTACAATGAGCAAAACCTTCCCCAATATGCATACCCAAACCAAGGATATGGTGGATTTCACTTTGATTATGCACCTCCACCACCATATACCTATGACTCATACCCCCAACATAATCCTCAATCACCACATTTTCAAACACCACACTAATACCAACAACCACATTCTTACATACTACCTCAAGATACTCATCAACATGAACTACCTCCCACATATACAACCTTCCTCCCAATCAATGAAACCCCTCTTTCACCACAATGTGAAGTTTTTCCACCCTTGGCCCAAGACCATCAAGACCTTCAAGCATTCTTCAAAGAGCAAGAAGGGTTCCGAAGAACACAAGGGCAATTCATGGCCACCATAGCTGAAGCGGTGAGCCACTTGGTCCTACTTCGCTCATCCGATCAAGGCATTCCTCTTGAGGAATGTGAAGGGTCAACTAAAGATTGTAGTGAAGACGAGAGAATAGAGCCACAAGAGAAAGAGGAAGAGTTAGAGCATGAACTGAAACAAGAGGAGGAAGGTGGGATAAGTGAGCCGGAGGAGAGAAAGGGAGAGTTGAGGGAGATTGATCAAGATGTAGATTCCATCATTGATAATTTTTTGTCCACCTTGGTCAATCCCCTTAATGATCTTAATGAACCTCTTCCCATTGAGTTTGAAAGAGATATGGAGGTAGATTTCTCACAACCTACTTGTTATGACTTAAGTGATGGGGAAGAGGAAAAAAAAGTTGGTGAGGAAGCAATTCCGGTCCAAGAGCACATTGAGTGGGTGACAATTTCATCTATGAGCTTCATTGGCCCCCATCAATATGCTATCTTGGAGATGGATTACCAACTCAAAATCTTTCTTGGGTTGTTACATGGTGGAGAGAACGGTGTTGGTTCCCAAAAGAGTCCAAAGCTCATCAAGAAAGCCAATTCAAGCCTTGGGATTCAAGCATGGTGTGAAGCACAATTGAGTGGATTCCGGAGAGTGTTGGGGTACTACAAGGGTAAATTGATAGCTTGTCCATCCGGCTTGAGGCGTAAAAATCAACAAGAAGGTGAGTGGATGCCTAGAATATGGGATCCCGGAGGACCTATGAACTATGAAGTGCAAGCTTGGATGGAGATTTAAGGAGGAGTGAAAACACAAGCCCCCCTAACAAGAGTCTCCTCAACAAGTCCAACTTAAAGACTATAAACCAAAGTGCTTGGTGGGAGACACCCCACCATGGTAACATTGTTCTTACCCTTTCTTGTTTATAGTCTTGGTTTATTGCATTTTTGTTCATCTTAGCTAGCTAGGATTAGTTTAATTTTGAGTTTAGTAGGTTGATTTTGGTAGGGATCATGATATTGTAAAGTTTTGAATGTTGTGGGGTTGAATTTTGCATGAGCTAAGGTTCAATACTTTAGATTTTGAAAGAAATTTTTTTGGAAAAACAGGGCATGTGCGTGCGTACACAATCGGTAAATTTTGCGTCTCGTGCGTACGCACCACTCTGTGTATACGCACACCAACTTGTATGCCCCTTGTTGGGAGTGCTTGTGGTGCACGAAATTGTGATTCACACTTTTCACAACTCCACACAACTAACCAGCAAGTGCACTGGGTCGTCCAAGTAATACGTTACGTGAGTAAGGGTCGATCCCACGGAGATTGTCGGCTTGAAGCAAGCTATGGTCATCTTGTAAATCTCAGTCAGGCGGATTCAACTGGTTATGGGGTTTTGATAATTAAAAGATAAATAAAACATAAAATAAAATAAAGTTACTTATGTAATTCATTGGTGGGAATTTCAGATAAGCGTTTGGAGATGCTTTGTTGCTTCTGAACCTCTGCTTTCCTATTGTCTTCTTCCAATCATGCGTGCTACCTTCCATGGCAAGCTGTATGATCCTCTCGGATGAAAAATACCAGGTACGATCTCTGCACGGCTAATCAACTGTCAGATTTCTCGTCTCGGATGAAAAATACCAGGTACAGCTACCGCACGGCTAATCATCTCTCGGTTCTCACTAGTGTCGGAATAGGATCCTTATCCTTTTGCACACTGTCATTGCGCCCAACATTTGCAAGTTTGAAGCTCATCACAGTCATCCATTCCCAGATCCTACTCAGAATACCACATACAAGGTTTAGACTTTCTGGATTTCAGGAATGCTGCCAATGGTTCTAGCCTATACCACGAAGGTTCTAATCTCAGATTCGGATACTCTATTATCAGGAGAGACGATGCAAATCACAGATCAGAGATCCAAGAAAATATACTCTGGCTGTCGTCCAATGACTACGTTGAACATCATGTAGATCGCTTGTGGTTGTCAGGCACGCGGATCTTGGCTAAGCGAGTAACGAAGATAGTGGGTGATTGTCACGGGTCACCCCTTCATTCTGATTTAACTAAATTAAGTACGAGAGTATATCTTGGAGGAGAATTAGGCGTGAATTGAAAGAGAAACAATAGTACTTGCATTAATTCATGAAGAACAGTAGAGCTCCTCACCTTAATCTATGAGGTGTAGAAACTCCACCGTAGAAAATACATAAGAGAAAGTAGTCTAAGCATGGCTGTGTGGCCAGCCTCAAATGTCTAAGGACTAAACATCCAGAGATGCGAATACAATAGTAAAAAGTGCTATTTGTACTAAACTAGTTACTAGGGATTACAGAAAATAAGTAACTAAGTGCAGATAGTGCAGAAATCCACTTCCGGGCCCACTTGGTGTGTGCTTGGGCTGAGCATTAAAGCTTTCACATGCATAGGCCATTCTTGGAGTTAAACGTCAGCTTGGGTGCCAGTTTGGGCGTCTAACTCCATTTCTGGTGCAAGTTCTAGCGTTTTACTCTAGAAAAGGGTCTCAGGTGGGCGTTTGAACGCTATTTTGGGCCATCAAATCTCGGGAAAAGAATGGACTATTATATATTGCTGGAAAGACCAAGATGTGTACTTTCCAACACAATTGAGAGCGCGCCAATTGGGCTTCTGTAGCTCCAGAAAATCCACTTCGAGTGCAGGAGGGTCAGAATCCAACAACATCTGTAGTCCTTTTTTAGCCTCTGAATCAGATTTTTGCTCAGGTCCCTCAATTTCAGCTAGAAAATACCTGAAATTACAGAAAAATACACAAACTCATAGTAAAGTCTAAAAATGTGATTTTTGCTTAAAAACTAATAAAAATATAATAAAAAGTAACTAAAACATACTAAAAACTATGTAAAAATAATGCCAAAAAGGGTATAAATTATCCGCTCATCACAACACCAAACTTAAATTGTTGCTTGTCCCCAAGCAACTAAAAACAAAATAGGATAAAAAGAAGATAAAATACAATAAATCTCAAAAATATCAATGAAGATTAGTTTCAATTAGATGAGCGGGACTAGTAGCTTTTTGCTTCTGAACAGTTTTGGCATCTCATTTTATCCTTTGAAGTTCAGAATGATTGGCATCCATAGGAACTCAAAATTCAGATAGTGTTATTGATTCTCTTAGTTCAGTATGTTGATTCTTGAACACAGCTACTTTATGAGTCTTGGACGTGACCCTAAGCATTTTGTTTTCCAGTATTACCACCGGATACATAAATGCCACAGACACATAACTGAGTGAACCTTTTCAGATTGTGACTCAGCTTTGCTAGAGTCCCCAGTTAGAGGTGCCCAGAGCTCTTAAGCACACTCTTTTTGCTTTGGACCACGACTTTAACCGCTCAGTCTCAAGCTTTTTACTTGACACCTTCACGCCACAAGTACATGGTTATGGACAGCTTGATTTAGCTGCTTAGGTCAGGATTTTATTCCTTTGGGCCCTCCTATCCATTAATACTCAAAGCCTTGGATCCTTTTTACCCTTGCCTTTTGGTTTAAAGGGTTATTGGCTTTTTCTGCTTGCTTTTTCTTTTTCTTTCTCTTTTTTTTTGCAAGCTTTTTTTTCACTGCTTTTTCTTGCTTCAAGAATCAATTTTATGATTTTTCAGATTACCAATAACATTTCTCTTTTTTCATTATTCTTTCAAGAGCCAACAATTTTAACATTCATAAACTTCACTATAAAAAATATGCACTGTTCAAGCATTCATTCAGAAAACAAAAAGTATTGCCACCACATCAAAATAATTAAGCTAATTTCAAGATAAATTTCAAAATTCATGTACCTCTTTTTCTTTTTCAGAAAATATTTTTCATTTAAGAAAGGTGAAGGATTCATAGTTCATTCATAGCTTTAAGACATAGACACTAAACACTAATGATCATGTAATAAAGACACAAACATAGACAAAACATAAAGCATAGAAACAAAAAACAGAAAAATAAGAACAAGAAAATTAAAGAACGGGTCCACCTTAGTGATGGCGGCTAGTTCTTCCTCTTGAAGATCTTATTGAATGCTTGAGCTCCTCTATGTCTCTTCCTTGCCTTTGTTGCTCCTCTCTCATGGCCTTTTGGTCCTCTCTGATTTCATGGAGGATAATGGAGTGCTCTTGTTGAGGTCCATGAGTGGGTTCTCTTGTTTGCTCTATCCTCTTTCTAGTGATGGGCTTTTGAGATGACTTTCTCCATCTCCCATGACTCGGAGTTGGAAGCAACTGCCTTCCCTTTCCTCTTCTTAGAGGTTTCTCCGGCCGTAGGTGCCATTAATGGTTATGAAAAAACAAACAGCAGAGCTTTTTCCACACCAAACTTAGAATGTTTGCTCGTCTTCGAGCAAAATAAGATAGAAGGGGGTAGAAGAAGAATGATGCAATTAATTTTGAAAACTTATTACTGTATATAAGAAAATTTAAAAAAAGTTGAAAAGAATTTGAAAAGATATGTAAGTTTTGAAAACGTTTTGGAAGGAATTCAAAAGAATTGAAAAAGAATTAAGAAGAATTGGCAAGATTATTAATTTTTGAAAATAGAAATTGAAAGATGAACGTTTAAAATATGTTTAATGCAAAAAATTATGAATTAAAACATGAAAAATTGAAAAAAATCGAATTGGAAACAAAATTACCTCCCTTGTGTCATCCTGGCGTTAAACGCCCAGAATGTTATTCATTCTGGTGTTTAACGCCCACTGAACTGCCTATTTGGGCGTTTAACGCCCAGCCAGATACCCTGGCTGGTGTTAAACGCCAGGAATCCTTCTTTACTGGGCGTTTTTCTGAACGCCCAGAATGCTGCCTGCATGGGCGTTAAACGCCCATTCTGCTATCCTTACTAGCGTTTAAACGCCAGTAAGCCTGTCCTCCAGGGTGTGCTGTTTTTTATGCTGTTTTTGATTCCGCTTTAATTCTGCAGCTATTTTTGTGACTTCACATGATCATCTACCTAAAGAAAATATAAAATAACAATGGAAAACAAATGTCTATAAAATTTAATATAATTAAATAACATTGGGTTGCCTCCCAATAAGCACTTCTTTAATGTCAATAGCTTGACAGTGAGCTCTTATAGAGCTTCACAGAGACTCAGAGCTTTAATGGTGGCCTCCCAACACCAAACTTAGAAGTTGAGTGTGGGGGCTCTGTTTGACTCTGTATTGAGAGAAGCTTTTCATGCTTCCTCTCCATGTTTACAGAAGAAGATCCTTGAGTCTCAAATACAAGGTAGTCCTCATTCAATTGAAGGACTAATTCTCCTATGTCCACATCAATCACAGCTCTTGCTGTGGCTAGGAAGGGTCTTCCAAGGATGATGGATTCATCCTCATCCTTCCCAGTGTCTAGGATTATGAAGTTAGCAGGGATGTACAGGCCTTCAACCTTCACTAAGACATCCTCTACAAGTCCATAAGCCTGTTTCATTGATTTGTCTGGCATCTCTAGTGAGATTCTTGCAGCTTGTACCTCAAAGATCCCTAGTTTCTCCATTACAGAGAGTGGCAAGAGGTTTATCCCTGACCCCAGGTCACACAGAGCCTTCTCAAAGGTCATGGTGCCTATGGTACAAGGTATTAAGAACTTTCTGGGATCCAGTTTCTTCTGAGGTAATTTCTGTTGAACCAAGGTATTCAGTTCATTGATGAGCAATGGAGGTTCATCCTCCCAAGTGTCATTACCAAATAACTTGGCGTTCAGTTTCATGATTGCTCCTAGATACTGAGCAACTTGCTCCTCAACAATATCTTCATCCTCTTCAGAGGAAAAATCTTCATTAGAGCTCATGAATGGCAACAGTAAGTTCAGTGGAATCTCTATGGTCTCTGTATGAGCCTCAGATTCCTTTGGTTCCTCATTAGGGAACTCCCTATTGGTTAGTAGACGTCCAACAAGGTCTTCCTCACTGGAAGTCACTGCCTCTTCCTCCTCTATAGGTTCGGCCACTTTGGTTATATTGATGGCCTTGTACTCTCTCTTTGGATTCTCTTCTGTATTGCTTGGGAGAGTACTAGGAGGGATTTCAGTAACTCTTTTACTCAGCTGACCCACTTGTGCCTCTAAATTTCTGATGGAGGACCTTGTTTTAGTCATGAAACTGAGAGTGGTCTTAGATAGATCAAAGACTATGGTTGCTAAGTCAGAGAGGCTCTGCTTAGAATTCTCTATCTGTTGCTCAGAAGATGATGGAAAAGGCTTGCTATTGCCAAACCTATTTCTCCCACCATTATTATTATTGAAGCTTTGATTAGGCTTCTGCTAATCCTTCCATGAGAAATTAGGATGATTCCTCCATGAAGAATTGTAAATGTTTCCATAGGATTCTCCCATGTAATTCACTTCTTCCATTGAAGTTGGAAGTTGGTACAGTAAAGTCACCAAACACCTTCCTTGCATCTCCACCATTGTTGTTGGGTTCGGCTGCCATGTCTACTTCTTTTTCGAAAATTTCTGTCAGGTCCTCTCTGGAGTGTTGTGCTTTAGCTTCTCTTAGCTTCCTCTTCAGAGTCCTTTCAGGTTCAGGATCAGCTTCAACAAGAATGTTCTTATCCTTGTTCCTGCTCATATGAAAAAGAAGAGAACAGAAAAGAAAAGGAATCCTCTATGTCACAGTATAGAGATTCCTTTATGTGAGTATAAGAATAGAAGAATAGAAGAATGAGGTAGAAGAAAAAATTCGAACACAGAGAGGGAGAGAGGGTTCGAATTATTAATTAAAAGAAAA
>NC_029789.2:112060153-112074331 GCF_000816755.2 Arachis ipaensis
CTCATCAGAGCTCATGAATGGCAACAGTAAGTTCAGTGGAATCTCTATGGTCTCTGTATGAGCCTCAGATTCCTTTGGTTCCTCATTAGGGAACTCCCTATTGGTTAGTAGACGTCCAACAAGGTCTTCCTCACTGGAAGTCACTGCCTCTTCCTCCTCTATAGGTTCGGCCACTTTGGTTATATTGATGGCCTTGTACTCTCTCTTTGGATTCTCTTCTGTATTGCTTGGGAGAGTACTAGGAGGGATTTCAGTAACTCTTTTACTCAGCTGACCCACTTGTGCCTCTAAATTTCTGATGGAGGACCTTGTTTTAGTCATGAAACTGAGAGTGGTCTTAGATAGATCAAAGACTATGGTTGCTAAGTCAGAGAGGCTCTGCTTAGAATTCTCTATCTGTTGCTCAGAAGATGATGGAAAAGGCTTGCTATTGCCAAACCTATTTCTCCCACCATTATTATTATTGAAGCTTTGATTAGGCTTCTGCTAATCCTTCCATGAGAAATTAGGATGATTCCTCCATGAAGAATTGTAAATGTTTCCATAGGATTCTCCCATGTAATTCACTTCTTCCATTGAAGTTGGAAGTTGGTACAGTAAAGTCACCAAACACCTTCCTTGCATCTCCACCATTGTTGTTGGGTTCGGCTGCCATGTCTACTTCTTTTTCGAAAATTTCTGTCAGGTCCTCTCTGGAGTGTTGTGCTTTAGCTTCTCTTAGCTTCCTCTTCAGAGTCCTTTCAGGTTCAGGATCAGCTTCAACAAGAATGTTCTTATCCTTGTTCCTGCTCATATGAAAAAGAAGAGAACAGAAAAGAAAAGGAATCCTCTATGTCACAGTATAGAGATTCCTTTATGTGAGTATAAGAATAGAAGAATAGAAGAATGAGGTAGAAGAAAAAATTCGAACACAGAGAGGGAGAGAGGGTTCGAATTATTAATTAAAAGAAAATAAAAATATTTGTGTTTTTATTTTGATTATATGTTAGAATTCTAAATTTAAGAAAAGAAATAAAATAAAATTGAGAACTAAATAAATTAATTAATTAAAAAGATTTTTGAAAAAGTTGTTAGTTAGTTTTCGAAAATGAGAAGTGAAAAAGTAGTTAGGTGATTTTGAAAAAGATAAAAAATAATAACCTTTTAAAATTAAAACAAACAAGTCAAGTGGTTAATTGAAAAAGATTTGAAAAATAAATTTTGAAAAGATAAGAAGTTAGAAAGAGATTTTGAAATTAAGTTTTGAAAAAGATATGATTGAAATTTATTTTGAAAAAGATTTGAAAAAGAAATTTAAAAAAATTTGATTTTGAAAATTAAAGTTGATGACTTGACTAACAAGAAACTAAAAGATATGATTCTAGAATTTAAAGATTGAACCTTTCTTAACAGGAAAGTAACAAACTTGAAATTTTTGAATCAAAACATTAAATGTTAGCAATGATTTCGAAAATTATGAAATAAAAATTAAGAAAAAGATTTTGAAAATTTATTTTGAAGAATTTTTGAAAAAAAATGAAAGAAAAATGAAAAAGATTTGATTTTGAAAAAGATTTGAAAAGATAGCATTTTTTTAATTTGAAATTTTGACTTGACTAACAAGAAATAACTAAAATTTAAAAATTTTGACTAAATCAACCCAAAATTTTGAAATTTATGAGTAAAATAAGAGAAAGATATTATTTTTGACTAAAACAACAAAATGACACAAGACATAAGAATTTAAGATCAAAACAACCAATGCATGCAAGAACACTTTGAATGTCAAGATGAACACCAAGAACACTTTGAAGATCATGATGACTATCAAGAACATATTTTTGAAAATTTTTAAGAAAAGAAAGACATGCAAGACACCAAACTTAGAAATTTTTAAACTTTAGACACTAATAATTCGAAAATGCACAAGAAAAACAAGAAAAGACACAAAACAAGAAAAATTAAAGATTAAACAAGGAAAATCATTAAGAACAACTTGAAGATCAAAGAAGAACACAATGCATGAATTTTTGAAAATTTTAAGAAAATTAAAAGAATGCAATTGATACCAAACTTAAAATTTGACATAAGACTCAAACAAGAAACACAATTTTTTTGGTTTTTATAATTTTATTAATTTTTTTTTGTATTTTTCGAAAATAAAAAATAAAAAGCTTAAACATAAAATAAATTTACCCAATCTAAGCAACAAGATGAATCGTCAGTTGTCCAAACTCGAACAATCCCCGGCAACGGCGCCAAAAACTTGGTGCACGAAATTGTGATTCACACTTTTCACAACTCCGCACAACTAACCAGCAAGTGCACTGGGTCGTCCAAGTAATACCTTATGTGAGTAAGGGTCGATCCCACGGAGATTGTCGGCTTGAAGCAAGCTATGGTCATCTTGTAAATCTCAGTCAGGCGGATTCAACTGGTTATGGGGTTTTGATAATTAAAAGATAAATAAAATATAAAATAAAATAAAGTTACTTATGTAATTCATTGGTGGGAATTTCAGATAAGCGTTTGGAGATGCTTTGTTGCTTCTGAATCTCTGCTTTCCCATTGTCTTCTTCCAATCATGCATGCTCCCTTCCATGGCAAGCTGTATGATCCTCTCGGATAAAAAATACCAGGTACGATCTCTGCACGGCTAATCAACTGTCGAATTTCTCGTCTCGGATGAAAAATACCAGGTACAGCTACCGCATGACTAATCATCTGTCGGTTTTCACTAGCATCGGAATAGGATCTTTATCCTTTTGCACACTGTCACTGTGCCCAACATTTTCAAGTTTGAAGCTCGTCATAGTCATCCCTTCCCAGATCCTACTCGGAATACCACAGACAAGGTTTAGACTTTTCGGATCTCAGGAATGCTGCCAATGGTTCTAGCCTATACCACAAAGGTTCTAATCTTAGATTCGGATGCTCTGTTGTCAGGAGAGACGATGTGAATCGCGGATCAGAGACCCAAGAGAATATACTCCAGCTGTCGTCCAATGACTACGTTGAACATCATGTAGACCGCTTGTGGTTGTCAGGCACGCGAATCTTGGCTAAGCGAGTAACGAAGATAGTGGGTGATTGTCACGAGTCACCCCTTCATTCTGACTTAACTAAATTAAGTACAAGAGTATATCTTGGAGGAGAAGTAGGCGTGAATTGAAAGAGAAACAATAGTACTTGCATTAATTCATGAAGAACAGCAGAGCTCCTCATCTTAATCTATGAGGTGTAGAAACTCCACCGTAGAAAATACATAACAGAAAGTAGTCTAAGCATGGCTGTGTGGCCAGCCTCAAATGTCTAAGGACTAAACATCCAGAGATTTGAATACAATAGTAAAAAGTGCTATTTATACTAAACTAGTTACTAGGGATTACAGAAAATAAGTAACTAAGTGGAGATAGTGCAGAAATCTACTTCTGGGACCCACTTGGTGTGTGCTTGGGCTGAGCATTAAAGCTTTCATGTGCATAGGCCATTCTTGGAGTTAAACGCCAGCTTGAGTGCTAGTTTGGGCGTTTAACTCCAGTTCTGGTGCCAGTTCTGGCGTTTTACTCCAGAAAAAGGTCTCAGGTGGGTGTTTGAACGCCATTTTGGGCCACCAAATCTTGGCAAAGTATAGACTATTATATATTTCTGAAAACCCCAAGATGTCTACTTTCCAACGCGATTAAGAGCGCGCCAATTGGGCATCTGTAGCTCCAGAAAATCCACTTCGAGTGCAGGAGGGTCAGAATCCAACAGCGTCTGCAGTCCTTTTTCAGCCTCTGAATCTGATTTTTGCTCAGGTCCCTTAATTTCAGCCAGAAAATACCTGAAATTACAGAAAAATATACAATGTCATAGTAAAGTCCAGAAATGTGATTTTTGCATAAAAACTAATAAAAATATAATAAAAAGTAACTAAAACATACTAAAAACTATGTAAAAACAATGCCAAAAAGGGTATAAATTATCGGCTCATCAGCTTGCACGCCTTGTGCGCGCTTCACTCTGTGCGTGCGCACCGCATCGTGCGTGTGCACACTCACCCTTTTCGCAAATTGCATGCGTACGCACCTGTTTGTGCATACGCACACTCCCTTGCACTCCCTCTATTGGGAGCACTGGCACGCCCTATATGTATGCACCCCTGCCACTTTATGTTTCTGTCCGTGCGCATGGACCTGTGTGCGCACGCACACATGATCCTTTCTCTAAAAAAAAAAGAGTCTTCTGTGCGTGCGCACACATTTATGCGTACGCACACTTCTTAACTCCCTCTCTGTTTGGAGCGTTCGCACATGTTGTGCGAGCGTACACCTTCTGTTTTCCACCTTGTGTGCGTGCACACACATACTTGTGCGTACACACAGGTGCTGTGTTGGGCAAAAATTTTATGCACCTTTCATTAAGCCCTATTACACTACCACCCCTTCACCCCTCTCTTCTCTTGCTTTTGCCCTATTTTCTACTTATTCTTGTTAGTTTTGTTTCCATTTTATTTTCATTTTAGTAATTATATTAGTTTTACTTTGGTTGTTTCTAATTAAATAAGTTTCAAGTGTTTGCTTGATGTGGATTGGGTTGCTTCTTGATTGGATTTCATCAATGCACTTATACTTTGCTTTAATATACTAGTACCTAGTGGGTTTGATAATTCTTGTTTTGATTGCACCCTAGGACAAATTATGTAAGCGCACATTAAATTAAGCGAATTGTGTTGAAATTCCTTGTTCACCATGATTTTCATATCAAATTCATCACATGACCGGTACTTGTTTCTTGTTAATGCTTTGCATTTGTTTGAGTGACTTGATTTGATTCTTATCAAGCTTATCACTTTTTGCAACGAGTACCTTTATTATATGACTATTGCATTATGTTGAGGATGAACAAGTAGTTTGCTTTTCATCATTGAATTGGTTGCTGTTTATTGTGCTTCTATATCAATTCTGCACTTTCACTTGTACAATTTCAATACCCAATATCTCAAAATTCAATTCACTTTAGTTGTGGTTGCCTAGGTTTGTTTGTGCCTTAATCCTTTGCTTTTCTTCACTTGTAACCTAGGTCACTTAATTACGGAACACATGCTTTTTCTTTTGCTTTTGTGGTTACCATTTTTACCTGACCAATGTGGGTGTTCTAAACCGTGCACACTTAGAATACGCACATTGTCTTTTAGCATATACCACACTATTCTGACTTTTTCCTCAATTTTTGTTTATTTATTTTCTACAGCATCCCGAGCCCTAGTGCCCACCAGCTGAAGGTGGAGCCTCCATCTCTTCACCCCCGGATTTGTGCATGCACGGAGGACCGTGCAACGTTTAAGTGTGGGGGAAGATCCACAATTTTTGGGGCGTAAATTTCTCTTTCTTAAATACTTTGCACTATTTTCTAGTTTTTAGTAGTTATGTTTTTGTGAATATTTGTTAATATTTTATTTTATTGCACTTTGCTTAGTTTGCTTATAGTTTTCTTTGCATGTTGCTTAGTATAGGAAATAAGTTTGGTTAAAACAATAAAGAATTTTCAAGAAATCCCTTTTAGGGCGTGCCATTGATTAGATTTGAAAACTTATTTTTCAATTTGCTTGAAGTATTCTTCTTATGGAACATAGAAAAGAGCTTGAACAAAATACCTAGTGAAATTTGAGCTTTAATTGCATGGTTGCACATTTTTCAATCATAAATTTTGTTCTTGTGTGCTATACTCCTTTCATGATTGTGATCTTAGATTTGCTTGAGTCTATATGTCCTATATTTGATGTTTTGAATGCATTTAGTATGATTGAGGCTATTTTTGAAATTAAACTCACTAACCCATATGGCCAACCCTTACATTCACCATTGTAACCCAATTTTGAGCCTTTTAACTCCTCTTTGTTCTAATTTTAAGTACATCTTTCTCCCTAAGCGAAAAACCATTAATGTCCATAAATTGTATCTTTGATTAGCTTGGGTTGAGGAGTGTGTGGTACTCAAGTATGGGAGGATTTGTGTGGGAAACATTGGTAATGCGTTTACTTTGGGTTTTCATTATGAAATTTTGAAAAAAATAGGTAAACACGCATGCATCTATTGCTTAAAACATATGCATCTCTTTTTTTATGATAAAAGAAAAAATTTGGTGTACATACTTTGTTCATAAAGAAAAAAACTAAAAATATATATATGAAAAAAGAGAGAGAAGAAAAGAAGAAAAAGAAAAAAAAGAAATGATAATAAGAGTGTAAATAAAGGATGCATATGTGTGTGAATTAGAAAGAAGATGCATGAGTGAATGTGAGAAAAGGAAAAGAATGGGAAGTTAGGTTGTTTTCTTGAGTGTAAATAGGTTAATATAGGATTAGGTGGGATACTTGAGCTAATCAAAGATCCAATCCACTAGTCCACTTGACCATATTAATCCTACCCTTACCTAACCCCATTACAACCCTCCTAAGACCTCATGATATTTGCATTCATTCATTCATCAAGTATTTGTTGATTGATAGATGACTAGCAAATCCTAGAAAACATGATTAAAGGAGGATTGAGTGATTAAGCCTTAAACACTGAGCGACTGGAGTGTATACACATCCGGTGAGGGGTTCAATCGCTCAATTCTATGTTTCTATCTCTTATCTTGTATCTTCTTGCAAGTTGCTTGTTAGTTTTTGAAAACCTCAAATCAAATCTTTGGACATTGGTCATATTGCTACATTTTCTTGCCTTGGCCCTAATGATTTATTTTGGATTGATTGGAACTCCCTTGTTTGTTTTTGCTGAACTCAATAGGAAACCATAGTATATATAGTATTTTGCATAGTTGCATGCACATAGGTACTTACATTGAATAAGTTGCTTACCCTTTTGCCCTTCTCCTTTGATTGTGATTAGTATGAGGACATGCTAATGTTTGAGCGTTAGAGAATTGATGAATTCATATTTGACAATAAATTTTGGATTGATTTGAGTGGATTTCATCATATAAACCCATATTTATTCATCCAAATAGCATACTTTTGTGTTCTCTCCCTAAGTTGAGCTTAATTGTGAAAACATGCTATTTTGTGCTTAATTTAACTAATTTTATTCCACTTTCATTCCATTCGATGCCTTGATACTTTTGATGAGTGATTTCAGGTGTAAGAGGTAGGAAAGGCTTGATAAGAGTGGAAGAGAAGCATGCAAGTGGGAGGAAACATGAAGAAAATAAAGGAGAAACACACAGCCATGTGTGCGTGCGCACAACTCTCTGTGCGTACACACAAGAGAAAAATCAGAAGGTGTGTGTACGCACAAGTCCCTGCACGTGACTTTTATAAAGTCACGTGGCTCGCAATTTGAGGGGCTTTTTGGCCCATTTCTGATGGCTTTGGAGCTTATAAGGAGGCTAGCAACACACCCATATAGGACAATACACTACCATACATTAGATTACACACTTAGTTTTTAGGGTAGTTTTTAGGTTAGTTTTCCTTAGGTTTTCTCTCAATTTTAATTAGGGTTTTGTAGAATTTTATAGTTCAAGTTTAGATCTTTGATTCTAGCCATTTCTCATTGTAAGTATTTCTTTAATTTCTCTTTTATTACACTACTTGTTCTACACTTTCTTATATTTCAATTTCCTTTATCAATACATATATAGTTTTGCAATTTTGGATTTCTAGTTGATGAATTTGATGATCCTTGATTATTACATGTTTGTTTGAGTTGTCTTTGTTGATTTTGATCATTTGTGGTTCATAGTTTTTATCATTTTCCTAATTTTTTCATGTTTTATTGATTATGCCCACTATGTGTTTGATGAAATGCCAATTTTTATTATGGGGTAGATTTTCACCCCTTGGCTTGGGAAAATGAGTATATGGATTACAAGAGTCATAATGTCCGACATTTAGTGATAATTCTTGGGTTGTTAGTTGTTATTGTTTCCACTAATGCTAGCTTCTTACTAAGGTAATTAGTAAGTTAGCTAGGATTTGTGGATTAATAACAATTATACTCACTTGACTTACTCTTCGATGTTAAGGGTAGATGATGAGCGGATAATTTATACGCTTTTTGGCATTATTTTTAGTATGTTTTTAGTAGGATCTAGTTACTTTTAGGGATATTTTCATTAGTTTTTATGTTAAATTCATATTTCTGGACTTTACTATGAGTTTGTGTGTTTTTCTGTGATTTCAGGTATTTTCTGGCTAAAATTGAGGGACTTGAGCAAAAATCAGATTCAGAGGTAGAAGAAGGACTGCTGATGCTGTTGGATTCTGACCTCTCTGCACTCAAAGTAGATTTTCTGGAGATACAAAACTCAAAATGAAGCGCTTCTAATTGAGTTGGAAAGTAGACATCCAGGGCTTTCCAGAAATATATAATAGTCTATACTTTGGCCGAGTTTAGATGATGTAAATGGGCGTTGAACGCCAGTTCTACGCTACAGTCTGGAGTTAAACGCCAGAAACACGTCACAAGCCAGAGTTGAACGCCAGAAATATGTTACAAACTGGCGTTCAACTCCAAAAGAAGCCTCTGCACGTGGAAAGCTAAAGCTCAGCCCAAGCACATACCAAGTGGGCCCCGGAAGTGGATTTATGCATCAATTACTTACTTCTGTAAACCCTAGTAACTAGTTTAGTATAAATAGGACTTTTTACTATTGTATTAGACATCTTGGGACGTCTGGTTCTTAGATCATGGAGGCTGGCCATTCGGCCATGCCTGAACCTTTCACTTATGTATTTTCAAACGGTAGAGTTTCTGCATCCCATAGATTAAGGTGTGGAGCTCTGCTGTTCCTCATGAATTAATGCAAAGTACTACTGTTTTTCTATTCAATTCAACTTATTCCGCTTCTAAGATATTCATTCGCACTTCAATATGAATGTGATGAATGTGACAATCATCATCATTCCCCCACGAACGCGTGCCTGACAACCACTTCCGTTCCACCTTAGATTGAATGAGTATCTCTTGGATCTCTTACTCAGAATCTTCGTGGTATAAGCTAGATTGATGGCGGCATTCATGAGAGTCCGGAAAGTCTAAACCTTGTCTGTGGTATTCTGAGTAGGACTCTCGGATTGAATGACTGTGACGAACTTCAAACTCGCGAGTGCTGGGCGTAGTGACAGACGCAAAAGGAGGGTGAATCCTATTCCAGTATGATCGAGAACCTCAGATGATTAGCCGTGCTGTGACAGAGCATTTGGACCATTTTCACAAGAGAATGAGATGCAGCCATTGACCACGGTGATGCCTCCAGATGATTAGCCATGCAGTGACAGCGCATCGGACCATTTTCACAGAGAGGATGAAAAGTAGCCATTGACAACGGTGATGCCCTTACATAAAGCCAGCCATGGAAAGGAGTAAGACTGATTGGATAAAGACAGCAGGAAAGCAGAATTTCAGAAGAACGAAAGCATCTCTATACGCTTATCTGAAATTCCCACCAATGAATTACATAAATGACCATAGCTTGCTTCATACCAACAATCTCCGTGGGATCGACCCTTACTCACGTAAGGTTTATTACTTGGACGACCCAGTGCACTTGCTGGTTAGTTGTATCGAAGTTGTGAATGAAAAACGATTTATTAAGACGTGCGTACAGAGTTTTTGGCGCCGTTGCCTGAGATCACAATTTCGTGCACCAAGTTTTTGGCGCCGTTGCTAGGGATTGTTCGAGTTTGGACAACTGACGGTTCATCTTGTTGCTCAGATTAGGTAATTTTCTTTTTGTTTTATTTTCAAAAATTTTTCAAAAATCTTTCAAAAATGTCTCATCTGTTTTCAAAAATTATTCTAAATTTTTAAAAATAAATTCTAGTGTTTCATGAAGCATGTTGAAGCCTGGCTTACAGCCCAGGTCTAATTCTTTTGGATAGGGGCTTCCAACCATCAGCATAGAGGCAAGTTAATTTGAATATCAGCTGTTGTATGCTTGATTTATATCCTAAAGCTGACTGGCTATTAAGCCATGTCCAACCCTTTGATTGGAGCTTTGGGCTAATATTGAAAGATTCCTGGAATTCTTCTTAAAAATTTTGGAATCCTTATTTTTCTTTTTCACATTAATTTTCGAAAAATCCAAAAAAAAAATTCATAAAATCATAAAAATAAAAAATATTTTGTGTTTCTTGTTTGAGTCTTGAGTCAATTTTTAAGTTTGGTGTCAATTGCATTTTTTCTAAAAAATTTTATGCATTTTTCGAAAATTCATGCATTCATAGTGTTCTTCATGATCTTCAAGTTGTTCCTGGCCCTTTCATCATTGAAAATTCAAAAATCAAAAAATATCTTTCCCTTTTTCACTCATAAATTTCAAAAATTTGGATTGACTTTTTCAAAAATTTTTAAAATCTAGTTGTTCTTATGAGTCAAATCAAATTTTCAAAATCTTTTTCAAAAATCAAATCTTTTTCATTTTTCTTATTTATTTTTGAAAATTTTAAAAATATTTTTCAAAAATCTTTTCTTAATTTTATCTTATAATTTTCGAAAATATCCTCATTAATTAATGTTTTGATTCAAAAATTTCAAGTTTGTTACTTGCTTGTCAAGAAAGATTCAAACTTTAAGTTCTAGAATCGTATCTTGTGATTTCTTGTGAGTCAAGTCATTAATTATGATTTTAAAAATCAAATCTTTTTCAAAACTAATTCTAATCATATCTTTCTATCATATCTTTTTTTTTAAAAAAATCTTATCTTTTTCAAAAATTTGATTTTCAAATATCTTTTCTAAACTTCTTATCTTCTTATCTTTTCAAAATTGATTTTCAAATCTTTTTCAACTAACTAATTGACTTTTTGTTTGTTTCTTATCTTTTTCAAAACTACCTAACTAACTCTCTCCCTCTAATTTTCGAAAATATCTCCCTCTTTTTCAAAAATTCTTTTTAATTAACTAATTATTTCAATTTTTAATTTTAACTTGATTTCATTCCTAATTTTCGAAAATCACTAACCCCTTTTCAAAATTTTATTTTCGAAAATCCTCTTTCTCTCTCATCTCCTTCTATTTATTTATTCATCTACTAACACTTCATCTCACACAAATTCGAACCCCCTCTTCCATCCGTGTTCGAATTTTCTCTTCTTCCCTTCTTTACATTACATTCTTTTCTTCTTCTACTCACACAGGGGAACCTCTATACCTGGGCAAAAAGGATCCCTATTATTATTATTTTTCTGTTCCCTCTTTTTTATATGAGCAGGAGCAAGGACAAGAACATTCTTGTTGAAGCAGACCCTGAACCTGAAAGGACTCTGAAGAGGAAACTAAGAGGAGCTAAAATACAACAATCCAGAGATAACCTTACAGAAATTTTCGAACAAGAAGAGGATATGGCAGCCGAAAATAATAATAATGCAAGGAGGATTCTTGGTGACTTTACTGCACCTAATTCCAATTTACATGGAAGAAGCATCTCCATCCCTACCATTGGAGCAAACAATTTTGAGCTTAAACCTCAATTAGTTTCTCTAATGCAACAAAATTGCAAGTTACATGGACTTCCATCTGAAGATCCTTTTCAGTTCTTAACTGAATTCTTGCAGATCTGTGATACTGTTAAGACTAATGGAGTAGATCCTAAAGTCTCCAGGCTCATGCTTTTTCCTTTTGCTGTAAGAGACAGAGCTAGAGTGTGGTTGGACTCTCAACCCAAAGATAGCCTGAACTCTTGGGATAAGCTGGTCACGGCTTTCTTGGCCAAGTTCTTTCCTCCTCAAAAGCTGAGCAAGCTTAGAGTGGATGTTCAAACCTTCAGACAGAAAGAAGGTGAATCCCTCTATGAAGCTTGGGAGAGATACAAGGAACTGACCAAAAAGTGTCCTTTTGACATGCTTTCAGAATGGACCATCCTGGATATATTCTATGATGGTCTATCTGAATTAGCTAAGATGTCATTGGATACTTCTGTAGGTGGATCCATTCACCTAAAGAAAATGCCTGCAGAAGCTCAAGAACTCATTGACATAGTTGCCAATAACCAGTTCATGTACACTTCTGAGAGGAATCCTGTGAGTAATGGGACGCCTCAGAAGAAGGGAGTTCTTGAAATTGATACTCTGAATGCCATATTGGCTCAGAATAAAATATTGACTCAGCAAGTTGGTATGCGAAATTGTTACTCAGGTTGTGAATTATTGTTCGAAATTGATTCCCTGGCGATGGCACCAAAAACGGATGCACAGAACCATAGTCTAAACATATCTTCACAACTTCGCACAACTAACCAGCAAGTGCACTGGGTCATCCAAGTAATACCTTACGTGAGTAAGGGTCGAATCCCACGGAGATTGTTGGTATGAAGCAAGCTATGGTCACCTTATAAATCTCAGTCAGGCAGATATAAAATAGTAATGGGGTTTTCGAAAATAAGTAATAAAAGAAGGATAGAAATACTTACGTAAATCATTGGTGAGAATTTCAGATAAGCGTATGGAGATGCAATCGTTCCTCTGAACCTCTGCTTTCCTACTGTCTTCATCCAATCAGTCTTACTCCTTTCTATGGCTGGCTTTATGTAAGGATGTCACCGGTGCCATTGGCTACTTTCAATCCTCTCGGAAAAATGGTCCAAATGCTCTGTCACAGCACGGCTAATCGTCTGGAGGCATCACCCTTGTCGTTGGTTGCATCCTATTCCTCTCTGTGAAAATGGTCCGATGCGCTGTCACTGCATGGCTAATCATCTTGGAGGTTCTCGATCATACTGGAATAGAATTTACTATCCTTTTGCGTCTGTCACTACGCCCAGCACTCGCGAGTTTTGAGTTCGTCACAGTCATTCAATCCCAGAGTCCTACTCGGAATACCACGGACAAGGTTTAGACTTTCCGGACTCTCATGAATGCCGCCATCAATCTAGCTTATACCACGAAGATTCTGATTAAGAGATCTAAGAGATACTCATTCAATCTAATGCAGAATGGAAGTGGTTGTCAGGCACGCGTTCATAGGGAATGATGATGATTGTCACATTCATCACATTCAGGTTGAAGTGCGAATGAATATCTTAGAAGCGAAATAAAATGAATTGAATAGAAAACATTAGTACTTTGCATTAATCTTTGAGGAACAGCAGAGCTCCACACCTTAATCTATGGAGTGCAGAAACTCTACCGTTGAAAATACATAAGTGAAAGGTCCAGGCATGGCTGAATGGCCAGCCCCTCTGATCTAAGAACTAGGCGTCCAAAGATATCAAATACAATAGTAAAATGTCCTATTTATAATAAACTAGCTATTAGGATTTACAGAAGTAAGTAATTGATGCATAAATCCACTTCCGGGGCCCACTTGATGTGTGCTTGGACTGAGCTTAAAGTATACACGTGGAGAGGTCATTCTTGGAGTTGAACGCCAGCTTTTGTGCCAGTTTGGGCGTTGAACTCCACTTTGCAGCGTGTTTCTGGCGCTGGACGCCAGAATTGGGCAGAGAGCTGGCGTTGAACGCCAGTTTGTGTCATCTAAACTTAGGCAAAGTATGAACTATTATATATTGCTAGAAAGCCCTGGATGTCTACTTTCCAAAGCAATTGAAAGCGCGCCATTTTGAGTTCTGTAGCTCCAGAAAATCCATTTTGAGAGCAGGGAGGTCAGAATCCAACAGCATCAGCAGTCCTTCTTCAACCTCTGAATCTGATTTTTGCTCAAGTCCCTCAATTTCAGCCAGAAAATACCTGAAATCACGGAAAAACACACAAACTCATAGTAAAGTCCAGAAATATGAATTTTTAATTGTCCCATGTTGGAACTTAATTCTCCTAGGGAGGTGTTGATTTTCTCCCAATAGTTTTGTGGAGGAAGATGCATCCCCTGAGGTATCTCAAGGATCTCTTGATTTGCAGCCACATGTTCTACCACTGAGCTATAGACCTTTGAGATGAATCTTTCCATCTCCCATGACTCGGAGGTGGAAGCCTTTGTCTTCCCTTCCCCTTTTCTAGAGGTTTCTCCGGTCTTAGGTGCCATCAATGGTAATAGAAAAACAAAAAGCTTATGCTTTTACCACACCAAACTTAGAATGTTGCTCGTCCTCGAGCAAAAGAAGAGAGAATAGAAGAAGAAAAAAAAGATATGGAGGAGATGGAGGGATGTGTGTATGGATGTGAGTGGTGAATGGAAAGCAGAAGGGATGATCATGAATGGAGAGAGAGAGGGTGAGGTGGGTGGGGATCCTGTGGGGTCCACAGATCCTGAGATG
>NC_029789.2:112074498-112075658 GCF_000816755.2 Arachis ipaensis
TTCTCCTCTGTCCACATCAATCATAGCTCTTGCTGTGGCTAGGAAAGATCTTCCTAGGATGATGGATTCATCCTCTTCCTTTCCAGTATCTAAGACTATGAAATCAGCAGGGATGTAAAGGCCTTCAACCTTTACTAACACGTCTTCTACTTGTCCATAAGCCTGTTTTCTTGAATTATCTGCCATCTCTAATGAGATTTTAGCAGCTTGCACCCCATAGATTCCCAGTTTCTCTATTACAGAGAGGGGCATGAGGTTTATCCCTGAACCAAGGTCACACAGAGCCTTAAAGATCATGGTGCCTATGGTACAAGGTATTATGAACTTTCCAGGATCCTGTCTCTTTTGAGGCAATGTCAGTTGATCCAGATCACTTAGTTCATTGGTGAACAAGGGAGGTTCATCTTCCCAAGTCTCAATACCAAATAATTTGGCATTTAGCTTCATGATTGCACTAAGGAACTTGGCAGCTTGCTCTTTAGTAACATCCTCATTCTCTTCAGAAGAGGAATACTCATCAGAGCTCATGAATGGCATAAGGAGGTTCAATGGAATCTCTATGGTCTCTAGATGAGCCTCAGAGTCCTTTGGTTCCTCAAAGGAAAGCTCCTTATTGATCACTGGACGTCCCGGGAGGTCTTCCTCCTTGGGATTCATGTCCTCTCCTTCCCTTACAGGTTCGGCCATGGTGATCAATTCAATGGCCTTGCACTCTCCTTTTGGATTCTCTTCTGTATTGCTTGGGAGAGTACTAAGAGGGATTTCAGTGATCCTTTTACTCAGCTGGCCCACTTGTGCTTCCAAATTTCTAATGGAGGACCTTGTTTCATTCATGAAACTCACAGTGGCCTTAGATAGATCAGAGACTAAATTTGCTAAGCTAGATAGATTATGCTCAGAATTCTCTGTCTGTTTCTGAGTGGATGATGGAAAAGGCTTGCTATTGCTAAACCTGTTTCTTCCACCATTATTAAAGCCTTGTTGAGGCTTTTGATCCTTCCATGAGAGATTTGGGTGATTTCTCCATGATGGATTGTAGGTGTTTCCATATGGTTCAACCATGTAATTTAACTCTGCTATTGCAGGGTTCTCAGGATCATAAGCTTCTTCTTCAGAAGATGCCTCTTGAGTACTGTTGGATGCAGCTTGCATTCCATTCA
>NC_029789.2:112075903-112077872 GCF_000816755.2 Arachis ipaensis
TTCTGTCTGAAGGTTTGAACATCCACTCTAAGCTTGCTCAGCTTTTGAGGAGGAAAGAACTTGGCTAAGAAAGCTGTGACCAGCTTATCCCAAGAGTTCAGGCTGTCTTTGGGTTGAGAGTCCAACCACACTCTAGCTCTGTCTCTTACAGCAAAAGGGAAAAGTATGAGCCTGTAGACTTCAGGATCTACTCCATTAGTCTTAAAAGTATCACAGATATGCAAGAATTCAGTTAAGAACTGAAAGGGATCTTCAGATGGAAGTCCATGGAACTTGCAGTTCTACTGCATCAGAGAAACTAGCTGAGGTTTCAGCTCAAAGTTGTTTGCTCCAATGGTAGGAATGGAGATGCTCCTTCCATGTAAATTGGAATTAGGTATAGTAAAGTCACCAAGCATTCTCCTTGCATTATTGTTGTTGGGTTCGGCTGCAATCTCCTTTACTTGTTCGAAATTTTCAATAAGGTTGTCTCTGGATTGTTGTAATTTAGCTTCTCTTAGTTTCCTCTTCAGAGTTCTTTCAGGTTCTGGATCAGCTTCAACAAGAATGCCTTTTTCTTTGTCCCTGCTCATAAGAAAGAGAAGGGAAAAAGGAAAGAAGAGGAATCCTCTATATCACAGTAAAGAGGTTCCTTATTGTTAGTAGAAGAAGAGAAGAAGAAAAAATTCGAACACAGATAGAAGAGGGGGTTCGAATTTGGTGAGTGATGTGAGGAAGAGATGTTAGTGGATGAATAAATAAATAGAATAAGATGAGAGAGGGAGAGGATTTTCGAAAATAATTTTTGAAAAAGAGTTAGTGATTTTCGAAATCTTTCTTAACAAGTAAGTAACAAACTTGAAATTTTTGAATCAAAACATTAATTGATGATGTTATTTTCGAAAATATGATGTAAAATTCAGAAAAAGATTTTTTGAAAAATATTTTTGAAATTTTCGAAAATAACTAAAAAAATTGAAAAAGATTTGATTTTTGAAAAAGATAAGATTTTTAAATTGAAAATTTGATTTGACTCATAAAAACAACTAGATTTTAAAAATTTTTGAAAAAGTCAAATCTAATTTTCGAAATTTTAAGAGATAAAAAGGGAAAGATATTTTTTTGATTTTTGAATTTTTATGATGAGAGAGAAAAACAAGAAAAATGATGCAATGCATGATAGTTATGGATCAAAACAATGAATGCACGAAAAATGCAAGATGCACATGCAATTGACACCAAACTTATAACATGACACAAACAAGAAACACAAAAATATTTTTTATTTTTATGATTTTATGATTTTTTTTGGTATTTTCTTTTAATTTTTTTTTCGAAAATCATTTTGAAAAAGAAAAATAAGGATTCCAAAATTTTTAATATGAATTCCAGGAATCTTATGCTCTTTAGTCTAAAGCTCGAATCAAAGGGTTAGACATGGCTTAATAGCCAGCCAAGCTCTAGTATGTAAATTACATCCATTGAGGTTATTAGTTGAAGACCAATCCCAAAGCAGTTTGGGTATGGCTTTACAGCCAGATAGGATTCAACATGTTTCATGAAACACTAGAATTCATTCTTAAAAATTCTGAAGAAAAATATATATATTTTTTTTGAAAACATTTTTATTTTTTTTTTCGAAAACAGATGAGAAATTTTTGAAGGATTTTTGAAAATTTTTTGAAAAGAAAATGAAAAGAAAGTTACCCAATCTGAGCAACAAGATGAACCGTCAGTTGTCCAAACTCGAACAATCCCCGGCAACGGCGCCAAAAACTTGGTATGCGAAATTGTTACTCAGGTTGTGAATTATTGTTCGAAATTGATTCCCTGGCAATGGCACCAAAAACAAATGCACAGAACCATGGTCTAAACATATCTTCACAACTTCGCACAACTAACCAGCAAGTGCACTGGGTCGTCCAAGTAATACCTTACGTGAGTAAGGGTCGAATCCCACGGAGATTGTTGGTATGAAGCAAGCTATGGT
>NC_029789.2:112078008-112081877 GCF_000816755.2 Arachis ipaensis
TGTAGAAACTCTACCGTTGAAAATACATAAGTGAAAGGTCCAGGCGTGGCCGAATGGCCAGCCCCTCTGATCTAAGAACTAGGCGTCCAAAGATATCAAATACAATAATAAAATGTCCTATTTATAATAAACTAGCTACTAGGGTTTACAGAAGTAAGTAATTGATGCATAAATCCACTTCTGGGGCCCACTTGGTGTGTGCTTGGGCTGAGCTTGAAGTCTACACGTGGAGAGGTCATTCTTGGAGTTGAACGCTAGCTTTTGTGCCAGTTTGGGCGTTGAACTCCACTTTGCAGCTTGTTTTTGGCGCTGGACGCCAGAATTGGGCAGAGAGCTGGCGTTGAACGCCAGTTTGCGTCATCTAAACTTGGGCAAAGTATAAACTATTATATATTTCTGGAAAGCCCTGGATGTCTACTTTCCAACGCAATTGGAAGCGCGCCATTTTAAGTTCTATAGCTCTAGAAAATCCATTTTGAGTGCAGGGAGGTCAGAATCCAACAGCATCAGCAGTCCTTCTTCAACCTCTGAATCTGATTTTTGCTCAAGTCCCTCAATTTCAGCCATAAAATACCTGAAATCATAGAAAAACACACAAACTCATAGTAAAGTCCAGAAATGTGAATTTAACATAAAAACTAATGAAAACATCCCTAAAAGTAACCAGATTCTACTAAAAACATACTAAAAACAATGTCAAAAAGCGTATAAATTATCCGCTCATCACAAATCAATATGATTTCTCAGAGTCTGAATAGAATGCAAGCTGCATCCAACAGTACTCAAGAGGCGCCTTCTGAAGAAGAGGCTTATGATCCTGAGAACCCTGCAATAGCAGAGGTGAATTACTTAGGTGAACCTTATGGAAACACCTATAACCCATCATGGAGAAATCATCCAAATTTCTCATGGAAGGATCAACAAAAGCCTCAACAAGGCTTTAACAATGGTGGAAGAAACAGGTTTAGCAATATATATGTCTTTATAGGTTCATGATCATGTGGAGTCACAAAATAAATCAAAAAATTAAAAACAAAATAAAAAACAGCAGAAGAAAAATCACACCCTGGAGGAGGATCTTACTGGTGTTTAAACGCCAGTAAGGAGCATCTGGCGTTGAACGCCAGAAACAAGCAGCATCCTGGCGTTTAGACGCCAGAAATGCACAGTGAAGAAGAGCTGGCGCTGAACGCCAGAAACAAGCATCAATTCGGCGTTTAAACGCCAGAATTGCATGCAAAGGCATTTTACATGCCTAATTGGTGCAGGGATGCAATTCCTTAACACCTCAGGATTTGTGGACCCCACAGGATCATCTCAGTATCTGTGAACCCCACAGGATCCCCACCTACCACCTCTCACTCTCTTCCCTCTTCTCAATGTTCATCCTCTCTTCCCAATAAACACTCTTCTCCAAAACTCTTCACCAATCACCTCAATCTCTCTTCCCTATCACCACTTCACCACTCACATCCATCCACTCTTCCCCATAAACCTACCTCATAAACTCCACCTACCTTCAAAATTCAAAATCAACTTTCCACCCAAAACCCACCCTTATGGCTGAACCTTACCCCCCTCCCTTCCCTATATAAAGCCCTCCATTCTTCCTCATTTTCACACAACACAACCCTCTCTTCTCTTCTTGACCGCATACACCTCTCCCTACACTCCTCCATATTTTCTTCTTCTTCTTCATCTATTCTTTCTTCTCTTGCTCGAGGGCGAGCAATATTCTAAGTTTGGTGTGGTAAAAGCATAAGCTTTTTGTTTTTCCATTACCATTGATGGCACCTAAGACCGGAGAATCCTCTAGAAAAGGGAAAGGGAAGACAAAAGCTTCCACCTCCGAGTCATGGGAGATGGAAAGATTCATCTCAAAAGCTCATCAAGACCACTTCTATGATGTTGTGGCCAAGAAGAAGGTGATCCCCGAGGTCCCTTTCAAGCTCAAGAGAAATGAGTATCCGGAGATCTGACATGAAATCCAAAGAAGAGGTTGGGAAGTTCTAACAAACCCCATCCAACAAGTCGGCATCCTAATGGTTCAAGAGTTCTATGCCAATGCATGGATCACTAGGAACCATGATCAAAGTAAGAACCCGAACCCAAAGAATTATCTCACCATGGTTCAAGGGAAATACTTAGATTTTAGTCCGAAAAACGTGAGGTTAGCGTTTAACTTGCCCATGATGCAAGGAGATGCACGCCCCTACACTAGAAGGGTCAACTTTAATCAAAGGTTGGACCAAGTCCTCATGGACATATGTGTGGAAGGAGCTCAATAGAAGATTGACTCCAAAGGCAAGCTAGTTCAACTAAGAAGACTGGACCTCAAGCCTGTGGCTAGAGGATGGTTAGAGTTCATCCAACGCTCCATCATCCCCACTAGCAACCGATCTGAAGTTACTGTGGATCGGGCCATCATGATTCATAACATCATGATTGGAGAGGAAGTAGAAGTTCATGAAGTCATCTCCCTTGAACTCTACAAAATAGCCAAAAAGTCCTCTCCCTGGGCAAGGTTCATAGAAGGAGACATTCCCATTGAGGAAGAGAAGCCCATCACTAAGAAAAGGATTGAGCAAGCAAGAGAGCCCATTCATGGATCTCAAGAGACGCATGAAGCTCATCATCAAGAAATCCCTGAGATACCTCAAGGGATGCACTTTCCTCCACAGAATTTTTGGGAGCAAATCAACACCTCCTTAGGAGAATTAAGTTCCAACATGGGACAATTAAGGGTGGAACATCAAGAGCACTCCATCATCCTTCATGAAATTAGAGAAGATCAAAAAGCAATGAGGGAGGAGCAACAAAGATAAGGAAGAGACATAGAAGAGCTCAAGGACATCATTGGTTCCTCAAAGAGAAAATACCACCATCACTAAGGTGGACTCATTTCTTGTTCTTACATTCTCTGTTTTTCGTTTTCTTTATGTTAAGTGATTATCCATGTTTGTGTCTTATTACATGATCATTAGTATTTAGTAACTTTGTTTTTTTTATCCTATTTGATTTTCAGTTGCTTGGGGATAAGCAACAATTTAAGTTTGGTGTTGTGATGAGCGGATAATTTATACGCTTTTTGGCATTATTTTTAGTAGGATCTAGTTACTTTTAGGGATATTTTCATTAGTTTTTATGTTAAATTCACATTTCTGGACTTTACTATGAGTTTGTGTGTTTTTCTGTGATTTCAGGTATTTTCTGGCTGAAATTGAGGGACTTGAGCAAAAATCAGATTCAGAGGTAGAAGAAGGACTGCTGATGCTGTTGGATTCTGACCTCCCTGCACTCAAAGTGAATTTTCTGGAGCTACAGAACTCAAAATGGCGCGCTTCCAATTGCGTTGGAAAGTAGACATCCAGGGCTTTCTCGCAATATATAATAGTCCATACTTTGGCCGAGTTTAGATGACGTAAATGGGCATTGAACGCCAGTTCTACGCTGCAGTCTGGAGTTAAACGCCAGAAACACGTCACAAGCCAGAGTTGAACGCCAGAAATACGTTACAAACTGGCGTTCAACTCCAAAAGAAGCCTCTGCACGTGGAAAGCTAAAGCTCAGCCCAAGCACACACCAAGTGGGCCCCAGAAGGGGATTTATGCGTCAATTACTTACTTTTGTAAACCCTAGTAACTAGTTTAGTATAAATAGGACTTTTTACTATTGTATTAGACATATTGGGATGTCTGGTTCTTAGATCATGGGGGCTGGCCATTCAGCCATGCCTGAACCTTTCACTTATGTATTTTCAAACGGTAGAGTTTCTGCACTCCATAGATTAAGGTGTGGAGCTCTGCTGTTCCTCATGAATTAATACAAAGTATCACTGTTTTTCTATTCAATTCAACTTATTCCGCTTC
>NC_029789.2:112081902-112110469 GCF_000816755.2 Arachis ipaensis
GACAATCATCATCATTCCCCACGAACGCGTGCCTGACAACCACTTCCGTTCCACCTTAGATTGAATGAGTATCTCTTGGATCTCTTACTCAGAATCTTCGTGGTATAAGCTAGATTGATGGCAGCATTCATGAGAGTCTGGAAAGTCTAAACCTTGTCTGTGGTATTCCGAGTAGGACTCTGGGATTGAATGACTGTGACAAACTTCAAACTCGCGAGTGCTGGGCGTAGTGACAGACGCAAAAGGAGGGTGAATCCTATTCCAGTATGATCGAGAACCTCAGATGATTAGCCGTGCTGTGACAGAGCATTTGGACCATTTTCACAAGAGGATGAGATGCAGCCATTGACCACGATGATGCCTCCAGATGATTAGCCATGCAGTGACAGCGCATCGGACCATTTTCACAAAGAGGATGAAAAGTAGCCATTGACAACGGTGATGCCCTTACATAAAGCCAGCCATGGAAAGGAGTAAGACTGATTGGATGAAGACAGCAGAAAAGCAGAAGTTCAGAAGAACGAAAGCATCTCTATACACTTATCTGAAATTCCCACCAATGAATTACATAAATGACCATAGCTTGCTTCATACCAACAATCTCCGTGGGATCGACCCTTACTCATGTAAGGTTTATTACTTGGACGACCCAGTGCACTTGCTGGTTAGTTGTATCGAAGTTGTGAATCAAAAACGATTTATTAAGACGTGCATACAGAGTTTTTGGCGCTGTTGCCTGAGATCACAATTTCGTGCACCAGTAGACTTAGTGAGATTAATCTATCATAATTATCATAGTTGTAGTTATGGTAAGGAAGGAATTTCATAACTCATCCCAAGTCAAGGTTCCATTTATGTTTTGAACCACAATTTCCTCAATTTTGAGTCTTACTTATCCATATTACATACATAGTTTTTTTTATTCCTTTATTAGTTTATTAATTTTAATTTTGAATCGTTCTTTTATCTCTTAATTGTTTGCTTTCATCATCGAAAACCCCTTTGCTTTCCGCAACCAAAATTGTGCGCTCTTAGGCATTAGTTCCTAGGGAAGATGACCCGAGGTTTAATTACTCTCGGTTAATTTGAATTAGAAATTTTAAACTTTGATTGATGGGATTTAATTGCCAGTTTGGACTATGCTACCGATGAAGTGATTCTTGTTTTTGAGAAATTCGGAACCGGTGCAAAATCCTTTCTATCAAAGAACAATTTTCCGACTTCGAAATCACTCCTTGGATATAGTTTATCAGTTGTTATCCTTTTTTGTCTAATTAAGATACTATTGTAGTAGTACTAACTAATTTCATGTCTATCTTTAGTTATCTTTAGACTTTGAAACTTGGTTGTTTTTAAAATGTTGGTTAAGAACTAGAGATATGTATTTTGAATTTTTTAATTTTATGACTATTTTTAGTATTTTATATTTTTTATTTACGTACAACCAGTTTTATCGGTTCAACCAGTAGTTTATCGGTTGAACCAGTAAATCAGAGAAGTAGTAACCTGACCAGTTTGATCACCGGTTCGGTTCTTACAACTATGATTTTAAATCGTTATTTTAGTTTATTTTTTATAAATTGTGAACAAAACCAACTTTATAGTTATGGTTTTAAATCGTGACTATAGTCTATTCTATAATTATGATTTTTAGATATTTCATAAATTGATATTTGATTTTGAGTAAACACTCACTTCAGTCACTGACCTTTACCTCGACGAACAAAACAATCTCTGAGAAATTAAAGATCCAAATCGGTCCCTGTTCTTATAAGTTTTGGGACAAGGCGATCCTTATGTCGAGTCTAACATTAATGGCTAACAGAGAATGTCTGTGTTGATCGTTAGGTGGGTGAGTTGTTTGTTATGTGTTACGCTAGCAACCCTGAATTAGATGGGGACTAACACGTGATAGAGTAAAATTGGATAAAGACCTATTTGTTCAAAGTTGTTAAAAAATCTACCAATTCCGCACCACATAACCTATAGCTTTTGGCGGGCACGCCAACCCACCAGGTTAAAGGTTATATTATTCATTAACTAAAAAAGTGATTAATGCTATAAAAATTAACGATTATAATTTTTAAACATATGTTTTTTTATTCTTTTGTTAGTTATTAATATTTATTAGAGTTAACTACCTAATTGGCACCTGAAAGTTTCTAATGCTGAAAAAAATATCCCTAAAAGATGCAAAAGAGCAATTAACCCCCAAAAAATTTAAAAATTTGAAAAAAATATCCAAATGTTAATTGATCATTCTCCATTAATGGAAAATACTTACTTAGGTAACAGAGTTGATAACATAGCTAAATTTATAGTTACATGGTATTTTTTATTATTTTAAAATAATAATTCACGTAATTATTATTTTAAAATAATCAATAAACCCATGTAACTATGAAGTTAGCCAAGTCATCAACTCTATTAGCCACATAAGTGTTTTTCATTTACGGATATGTGATCAATTAACGTTTGGATATTGATAAGCGGATAATTTATACGCTTTTTCGCATTGTTTTTACATAGTTCTTAGTATGATTTGATTAGTTTTTAGTATATTTTTATTCGTTTTTAAATAAAAATCACATTTCTGGACTTTACTATGAGTTTGTGTGTTTTTCTGTGATTTCAGGTATTTTCTGGCTGAAATTGAGGGACCTGAGCAAAAATCTGATTCAGAGGCTGAAAAAGGACTGCAGATGCTGTTGGATTCTGTCCTCCCTGCACTCAAAGTGGATTTTCTGGAGCTACAGGAGTCTAAATGGCACGCTCTTAATTGCGTTGGAAATTAGACATCCAGGGATTTCCAGCAATATATAATAGTCCATACTTTGCCCGAGTTTAGACGACACAAACTGGCGTTCAACGCGAGTTCTCTGCCCTATTCTGGTGTTAAACGCCAGAAACAGGTTACAAGTTGGAGTTAAATGCCCAAAACAGGTTTTAACCTGACGTTTAACTCCAGAAACAGCTTAGGCACATGTAAAGCTCAAGTCTCAGCCCCAGCACACACCAAGTAGGCCCCGAAAGTGGATTTCTGCATTATCTATCATAATTTACTCATTTTCTGTAAACCTAGGTTACTAATTTAGTATTTAAACAACTTTTAGAGATCTATTCTGTACCTCATGACATTTTTAGATCTGAACTTTTTACTCTTTGATGGCATGAATCTCTAAACTCTATTGTTGGGGGTGAGGAGCTCTGCTGTGTCTCGATGAATTAATGCAACTATTTCTGTTTTCTATTCAAACATGCTTGTTTCTATCTAAGATGTTCATTCGCACTTCAATATGATGAATGTGATGATCCGTGACACTCATCACTATTCTCAACCCTTGAACGCGTGCCTAACAACCACTTCCGTTCTACCTTCGATTGAATGAGTATCTCGGATTCCTTAATCAGAATCTTCGTGGTATAAGCTAGAATCCATTGGCAGCATTCTTGACAATCCGGAAAGTCTAAGCCTTGTCTGTGGTATTCTGAGTAGGATTCAGGGATTGAATGACTGTGACGAGCTTCAAACTCACAAGGGTTGGGCGTAGTGACAGACGCAAAAGGATCAATGGATCCTATTCCAACATGAGTGAGAACCGACAGATGATTAGCCATACGGTGACAGTGCACCTGGACCATTTTCACTGAGAGGACGGAGGGTAGCCATTGACAACGGTAATCCACCAACATACAGCTTGCCATAGGAGGAACCTTGCGTGCGTGAAGAAGAAGACAGGGGAAAATAGAGATTCAGAAGACAAAGCATCTCCAAAACTCTAACATATTCTCCATTACTGTATAACAAGTATTTAATTCATGCTCTTTTATTCTTCGCAATCCAAACTGATAATTATAATTGATATCCTGACTAAGAATTACAAGATAACCATAGATTTCTTCAAGCCAACAATCTCCGTGGGATTCGACCCTTACTCACGTAAGGTATTACTTGGACGACCCAATGCACTTGCTGGTTAGTGGTACGAGTTGTGAAAAGTGTGATTTACAATTCGTGCACCAAGTTTTTGGCGCCGTTGCCGGGGATTGTTCGAGTTTGGACAACTGATGGTCTATTTTGTTGCTTAGATTAGGAAAAATTTTTCTTTTTGGTTTAGAGTCTTCTATTATTGTTTTTGGTTGAAATTTCTTTTTTTAAATCCTTATTTTCTCTTTTTAAATTTTTTGAAAATTTTATAAACTGATAATTGAGTTTTTCTGTTTGAGTTTAGTTTCATATTTTAAGTTTGGTATCAATTGCATATTTTTTATTTTCTTTTAAATTTTCGAATTTGTGCTCATTGTTCTTTCTTAATCTTCAAGTTGTTCTTGTTTATTTTCCTTGTTTGATCTTTAGCTTTTCTTGTTTTGTGATTTTTCTTGTTTTTCTTGTGCATTTTCGAATTATTAGTATCCAAAAAAAATATAAATAAGATATTTTATACATTAAATACCTTTATTAAAACACTTTAAATTTATAACTCAATTGGCTAGAGCGTTGTGTCTATGTTCTTGTGAATAGTTGCTCCTTTGAGTCTTTCGTTCTAAAATCTTTTCAAAAATAATTTTTCTTTGATTAAATCTTGTGTCAAGTTTTAAGTTTGGTGTTTTCTTGTCAGTCTTTATTTAATTTTCAAAAATTTATTTTTGGTTTTCAAAAAATTTTAAGTTTGGTGTTCTTTTTTTATGTTCTTGAGTCCTTTGAGTCTTTGAATTTTTGTTCTTCGTGTTCTTGTAAATCTTCAAGGTGTTCTTGAGTCTTTCTTGCGTTTTGATCTTAAAATTTTTATGTTTGGTGTTCCTTGGTGTTTTTCCTCCAAATTTTCGAAAATAAGGAGCATTAGATCTAAAAATTTTAAGTTTTGTGTCTTTTTATTGTTTTTCTCTTTCCTCATTAAATTCAAAAATATCTTTTTCCTTTATTTTAATTGATTTTTCGAATTTTTCTTTTAAAAATTCAGATTTTATTTTAAAATTTTTTATTTTATCTTATCTTAGTTTTAAAATTTTAAAATTTCAAAATTCAAATCTTTTTCAAAAAAAATCATATCTTTTTAAAAATCTTATCTTATCTTATTTCAAATTTCAAATTTCAACTTCCAAAATTCAAATTTCAAATTTCAAAACTTTTTAATTTAAATTCCTTATCTTCTCTTACCTAGCTTATCTTATCTTTTCTAATCTCAAATCTTAAAATCAAATCTTTTTCATATCTTTTTATTTTATTTTATTTTATTTTCTTACAAGCATCTTTAATTTTAAGACATATCTTTTTCAAAACTTCCTAACCAATTTCTCTCTCTTCAATTTTTTTCGAAAATCCTCACCCACATCCTTTTCAAATCTTTTTAATTAATTAATTTAGTTTTTAATTTTTTTTATTTATTTTTCTTCAAATTTTCGAAATCATAATCAATTTTTCATTTATTTTATTTTATTTTATTTTATTTTAATTTCTGTTTTAAAAAAAATATTTTATTTGCAATTCACAACATCTCCCTTTCTCCATCATGGACCTAAGTGGAAATGAACAGTCCAGAAGGACTCTGAGGTCATATGCTAACCCCACTACTGCTTCATATGGGAGTAGTATCTGTATACCCTCCATCGGAGTCAGTAGTTTTGAGTTGAATCCTCAGCTCATTATCATGGTGCAGCAAAGTTGCCAGTATTCCGGTCTTCCACAGGAAGAACCTACAGAATTTCTAGTACAGTTTTTACAAATTGCTGACATAGTACATGATAAGAAAGTAGATCAGGATGTCTACAGATTATTACTGTTTCCATTTGCTGTAAAAGACCAAGCTAAGAGGTGGTTAAATAACCAACCTAAGGCTAGCATAAGGACATGGAAACAGCTGTCAGAAAAATTTCTGAATCAATATTTTCCTCAAAAACGGATGACACAGCTAAGGCTGAACATCCAAGGCTTTAAACAAGGAGATAATGAATCTCTTTATGATGCCTGGGAGAGATACAGAGAGATGCTAAGAAAATACCCCTCTGAAATATTTTCAGAGTGGGTGCAGTTAGACATCTTCTATTATGGGCTTATAGAGAAAGCTCAGATGTCTTTAGACCACTCAGCTAGTGGATCTATACACATAAGAAAGACAATTGAAGAAGCTCAAGAGCTCATTGATACAGTTGCCAGAAATCAGCATCTGTACCTAAGTAGTGAGTCTTCCATGAAAGAAGAGGCTAAAACAGTAACTGCTGAACTCAGTCCTGTAGAACAAGTTACTGAATTCAATCAGCAATTAGATTTTCTAACAAAACAGCTAGCCGAATTCAAGGAGATACTACAAGACACAAGAATGGCTAATATGAATATGGAAGTACAGTTGAAGCAAACAAAACAGCAGTTATCAAAACAAATAACAGAAGAGTGCCAAGCAGTTCAATTAAGAAGTGGAATAATATTAAATACCTCACTTCAAAGCAGCAGGAAGCTAAGAAATGAACAAACTGCTACCCAAAATCCCTCTGAGGATAGTAAGAGTCCAGAGAGGAATAATTCTGGCGCTCAAACGCCAGAAAAGGGTGAAGAGCTGACGTTAAACACCCAACCCATGCTCAGTTCTGGCATTCAAATGTCACAAACAGGCAAGGAGTTGGCATTAAACGGCCAATGGAAGCTCAGTTCTGGCGTTCAAATGCCAGAAACAGGTAAGGAGTTAGCATCCAACGCCAATCCAGCTTCCAACCCTGGCATTCAAACGCCAGTGAGGGATCAGACACACACATGTGATGATAACAATCCCTCTAAAAAGGCTTCTTCAACCACCTCTGTAGGAAATAAACCTGTAGCAACCAAGGTTGAGGAATACAAAGCCAAGATACCTTATCCTTAAAAACTCCGCCAAGAGGAGCAGGATAAGCAATTTGCTCGCTTTGCAGACTATCTGAGGACTCTTGAAATAAAGATTCCATTTGCAGAGGCACTTGAGCAAATACCATCTTATGCCAAGTTCATGAAAGAGATCTTGAGTCATAAGAAAGATTGGAGAGAAATTGAAAGAGTTCTCCTCACTGAAGAATGTAGTGCAGTTATTCTGAAAAGCTTCCCAGAAAAGCTTAAAGATCCCGGGAGCTTTATGATACCATGCATATTAGAGGGTAATTGCACCAAGACAGCTTTATGTGATCTTGGGGCAAGCATCAACCTAATACCTGCATCCACTATCAGAAAGCTTGGTTTAACTGAAGAAGTTAAACCAACCCGGATATGTCTCCAACTTGCTGATGGCTCCATTAAATACCCATCAGGCGTGATTGAAGACATGATTCGCCTTCCCCATTGACTTTGTAGTGCTGAAAATGGAGGAGCACAAGAGTGCTACTCTCATTCTAGGAAGACCTTTCCTAGCAACTGGACGAACTCTCATTGATGTCCAAAAGGAGGAAGTAACCCTGAGAGTCAATGAGGATGGGTTTAAGTTGAATGCTGTCAAGGCCATGCAGCATCCAGACACACCAAAGGACTGCATGAAAGTTGATCTTATTGACTCTTCAGTAGAGGAGATCAACATGGCTGAGAGTCTCGAATCAGAGCTGGAAGACATCTTTAAAGATGTTCAGCCTGATCTGGAGGATTCAGAGGAATTGAAAGAGCCTCTGAAACTTCCTCAGGAAGAGGAAAAACCTCCTAAACTCGAGCTCAAACCATTACCACCATCCCTGAAATATGCATTTCTGGGAGAAGGTGACACTTTTCCGGTGATCATAAGCTCTGCTTTAAATCCCCTGGAAGAGGAAGTGCTACTGCAAGTGCTAAGGACACACAAGACAGCTCTTGGGTGGTCCATAAGTGATCTTAAGGGCATCAGCCCAGCAAGATGCATGAACAAGATCCTATTGGAGGATGATGCTAAGCCAGTGGTTCAACCACAGAGGCGGCTAAATCCGGCCATGAAGGAAGTGGTGCAGAAAGAGGTCACCAAGTTACTGGAGGCTGGGATTATTTATCCTATTTCTGATAGCCCCTGGGTGAGCCCTGTCCAAGTTGTCCCCAAAAAGGGAGGCATGACAGTGGTTCATAATGAAAAAAATAAACTGGTTCCTACAAGAATAGTTACAGGGTGGCGCATGTGTATTGACTATAGAAGGCTCAATACAGCCACCAGAAAAGATCATTTTTCTTTACCATTCATAGACCAGATGCTAGAAAGACTAGCAGGTCATGATTATTACTACTTTTTGGATGGCTATTCAGGCTACAACCAAATTGCAGTACATCCCCAGGATCAAGAGAAAACAGCATTCACATGTCCATCTGGAGTATTTGCCTACAAAAGGATGCCATTTGGGCTGTGTAATGCACCTGCAACCTTTCAGAGATGCATGCTCTCTATTTTCTTTGATATGGTGGAAAAATTTCTGGAAGTCTTCATGGATGACTTCTTAGTATATGGAGACTCATTTAGCTCCTGTCTTGATCACCTAACACTGGTTCTGAAAATATGCCAAGAGACTAACCTGGTTTTAAACTGGGAAAAATGTCACTTTATGGTGACTGAAGGGATTGTCCTTGGGCACAAGATTTCGAACAAGGGAATAGAGGTGGATGATAAACCACTATTTTATGGTTTATATTGTGTTTATTTATGTGGTTTTATCATGATCTTTACCCACTTATTCATTAAATAAGCATGCAATTATAATTCCTTCCTAAAGTTATTGCATGATTGAAAACTTGCTTCCTAGAGACTTTTAATTATGTATTTTATTTCTCCTTTATTCCATTCGATGCCGTGATCTGTGTTAAGTGTTTCAGGCTTTATAGGGCATGAATGAGTTGGAGATTTGAGAGGAAGCTTGCAAAAATGGAAGGAACACAAGGAATTGAAGAGATGACCAGCGAGAAGTGACGCAGCCACATGGATGACGTGACCGCGCGGCATGGAATAGCACAAGCGACACGGCCGCATGGATGACGCGACCGCATGGAAAAGCAGAAAGCCGAATGACGCGGCCGCATGGATGACGTGACCGCGTGACATGCGCGATCTGCATAATCTGCAGAATCGCTGGGGGCGATTTCGGGCCTTATTTTGACCCAGTTTTCGGCCCAGAAAAGCAGACTAGAGCCAGAGAACATGTAGAAACCAACAACAACATTCATTCCGCATAGTTTTAGTTTTTAGATCTAGTTTTCCTCTCCTCTAGGTTTTTTTCTCTCTACACATTCATAGTTTTTAGGATTTGTTATGTTCATTGTTTTTGCATTGGGATATTGAGAAGAGTTATTGCCTCATCAAGACTTTGACATTCTAGTTCGTTCTCTTTACTTGTCTCTTACTCTTCCATGTTCCTTAATTTACTTACTTTTACCATTGGATTATTTTAGCATTTATCAATACAAGAATTACTTTTATTTTTAATTAATATTTTGATCATTATTTATTATGTCTTTCTTTAATTCCTTTTCTTATGTTATGAATTTTACATTTACAATGAGCGAGTAGTTCCCTAACTTGATGGGAAGTTGATTGAAAGAAACCCTTGAAGTTGGGATGCTCAAGAGAAAGATTGTAGTTGGGTTTATTATTGGATTTCTCTCTAGTCACTAACACCAATACTCCCTAGAGTGGATTGGAACTTGTGGATAGAACAATATTCCAACTTGTTTAACTTTTCCTTACTTAGTAAGGGACAACTAAACATAATAACCCCCAATTATCAATTAATCTTGAGAGTACTGCAACAAGAATAGGGCTTCCAGCTAATCAACTTCCAGTCAAGGCTTTTATTTAAATTTATATAAATTCTCTAATTTAATTTTCTGCCATTCAACTTAAACTTTTTTGAAAACATCTGATTAATAAAATAGCACACTTTTCTGCAACTCGTTGGGAGACGACCTGGGACTCATACTCCCAGTATTTTTATTTTAATTTCTGTGACACCCTTCTAAATTGATAAGCGGATTTCTGGTTGGTTGAGACTATACTTGCAACGCATATTTTACAATCACTCTTAACTCGCCAATTTTCGCTCGCATCAATTTTGGCACCGTTGCCGGGGAGTTGCAATAGAGTGCTAAAGTTATTAATTGGAATTTATTTATTTGCATTTTATTTTATTTTGCTACTATGAGCTGCTTGTTTCTTTCGTTAGATGACACGTTCGCTTCCTGATCCAAGCTTGTTAATATTCGATCCTGAGATTGAAAGAACTATTTCACGAATAAGGCAAGCTCGGCGTCGGTTAGTCCTCTCTGAGGGCAGATCTGAAACGTCATTTGAGAAAGAAACCAGCCCCCGTTCTACTGATTTGGTTGTTTCACGCGCAGGTAACATGGCAGCAGCCAGGAGAGTTACTATCCAGGAGGCTGGAGCCCCTGATTTTACAATGCAACCATTTCAAGCGCATCACCCAGCGGTAGCTACAGATTTTGAGATAAAGACCGCATTGAGAATGAGGCCCCAAGATAAGACCACATTGGAAAGTGCTAGCAATGGGTCTATGAAAAAGTACAAGACCACTGATGAGGCATGGTAATTAATCAGTGACTTAGCTGAATCTACTAGGAATCACAGGCAGAAACAAGGCCGTGCAAAAGCTGTGGCAGAAGTATCCTCTAGCAGAGAGACTGCTACTTTAACTCAGAGTATCTGTGAAATGACCAACTTGCTGAAGCAAATGCAATTGAATCAACAACAAGTTCAGCAAGCTCAACCTTCTCCAGCACAGCAAAACCAACAGTTAGTCCCACAGAGAGTTTGCAGAATCTGTGCTGATTATAGCCATTATACTGATGAATGTCCGTAGCTCCAGCAGGAAGACAACACCGTGGCAGCCACACATAATTTCTATGACCGCCCCAACCAAGGGTACAATCAAGGTGGCAATTACAACCACGGATGGCAAGACAATTCTAACCAGAATTGGAGGGACAACAACAACAACAGAGGAGGCAGAGATAATCAGGAAAATCAGAGGTGGAATAACAACAATAACAGGCAGCAGAATCAGAATCAGCCTTACAGAGCACCTCACCTAAGGCAATCCCAAGGACCACAGAATACCCAACAGCAGACCTCTCAATTTACCCATCCTTCTTCATCTGCCAATGATGACTTACTATAATCTATTGATCGGAGACAACAGACCATGGAAAATAACATTAATGCCACTCTAAATGGTCTGAATGCTACTTTGCAAGCTCTTGTCTCACAGATTGGTTCAATGAATAACTCCAATAATCAACCTTTTTAGCTCCAGGGGTATTCCCTCTCAACCATTACCCAATCCAAGGGTGGTATTAATGCCATCACCCTGAGGTCCGGAACCACACTGCAGGAGAGGAATCAGGAGGAGACAAACCCACCAGAACACGCCTCAACTGAAGAGGTAGTGGAAATAGAAGATGTTGAAGAAGAAGAGGACATATAGGACGTGGCTGAAGAAGAAGAAGAAGTGCAACCACAGGAGGAAGCACTAAAAGGTGCAGACACTGCAGAAAACGCTACTCCCATCCCATTTCCACAACTTGCAAGGAAGCCCAGGAAGCAACTGGAACCTGATCCAAAAATGGTAGAGATATTCAAAAAGGTTGAGGTAACTATTCCTCTATTTGATGTTATTCAACAGGTACCTAAGTATGCTAAGTTTCTAAAAGATTTATGTATACATAAAGACAAAATTAATGAATTAGAAAATATTCCTTTAGGAAGTTCCATATCTGCTTTAATGGGAGGTTTACCTGAAAAGTGTAGTGACCCAGATCCTTGTATAGTTAATTGTACTATTGGTGGTGTGATAATTTTTGAATGCATGTGTGATTTAGGAGCATGTGTGAGTATAATGCCTTTGTCTATATATGATATTTTGAGGCTCCCTCCCTTAAAAAGGTCGGCAGCTCGTTTTGTGTTAGCAGATAAAAGCATTATTACATTGGTTGGAGTTGCTGAAGATGTACTAGTAGGCATTAAGGGACTCACGTTCCCCACTGATTTTTATATCCTGGAAATGCCCCAAAATGACTCAGACAAGCCATCATCAATCCTACTCGAAAAACCATTCCTGAAGACCTCAAAGTTTAAATTAGATACTTTTTCAGGAACATACTCTTTTGAAATAGATGGCCGAGTAGTGATCTTCAATCTGAATGGAGTTATGAAGCATCCTCCAGAGGATCACTCTATCCTCAAGTGTGACATTATAGATGAAACCGTGGCTGAAGTTCACCAGGAGGAATTTGAAGAGAAGCACACAGGACAAGGTCCAAGTGTGGGGACATTCTCGGAGGACAATGACAGTGCCTTACCGCTGTTACCAGCTCCAGACAACCCAGAGCCTGAACATAATCAGAAGTTAGAATTAAAACCCCTTCCTCCATACCTCAATTATGCTTACCTTGAAGACGGGCAGAGGTTTCCGGTTATCATTACAAGGGAACTCACTTCTCAACAGGAAGAGCAGCTACTTGGTGTGCTAAGGAGGCACAAGAAGGCAATTGGTTGGAGTTTGGCAGACATAGTAGGCATCAATCCCCAAGTCTGTGAGCATAGAATATTTTTAGAAGAAGGAGCAAGACCTGTCCATCAACCCCAGAGAAGTCTGAACCCCACTATCCTAGAGGTTGTCAAAAAGGAAGTGACCAGACTACTAGAGGCAGATATCATCTATCCCATCTCAGACAGTGAATGGGTAAGCCCAGTACAAGTGGTGCCAAAGAAGTCTGGAGTCACTGCAGTGAGGAATGAGCATGGAGAGCTCCTGACAACCAGAGTTCAGAACACCTGGAGAATCTGCATTGATTACAGACGCCTCAACCAAGCAACCCGTAAGGATCACTATCCTCTTCCATTCATTGATCAAATGATGGATCGTCTGTCAGGTAAACCGCATTATTGCTTTTTAGATGGTTACACAGGTTATTTCCAGATTCATATAGCTCCTGAGGATCAGGAAAAGACCACTTTTACATGTCCTTTTGGGACTTATGCTTACAAGAGAATGCCCTTTGGCTTGTGCAATGCACCAGCTACCTTCTAGAGGTGCATGATGAGTCTTTTCTCTGATCTTATTGAGGACTGTATGGAGGTTTTTATGGATGATTTTAGTGTTTATGGCGATTCCTTTAGCCTTTGCTTAGATGGATTATCTAGAGTGTTAGATAGATGTGTCAGTACAAACCTGGTATTAAATTTTGAAAAATGCCACTTTATGGTTAAACAAGGGATTGTACTAGGACATGTTGTATCCAATACTGGCATTTCTGTAGACCCAGCAAAGGTGGATGTTATTTCTAGTTTACCTTATCACTCTTCTGTGAGGGAGGTACGTTCTTTCCTTGGCCATGCAGGTTTTTACAGGAGGTTCATTAAGGACTTCAGTAAGGTAGCACTTCCCTTATCCAGACTACTGCAGAAAGATATTGAGTTCGAGTTCAGTGAAAATTGCAAACAAGCATTTGATAAGCTGAAGACTGCACTGACTCAAGCTCCAATTGTAAGAGGACCAGATTGGAGCCAACCATTTGAAATAATGTGTGATGCTTCCAACCACGCAGTAGGAGCAGCACTGGCTCAGTGTGAAGGTAAGGATCCTTTTGTTATTGCTTACGCGTCTAAAACTTTAGATGCAGCTCAGTCGAATTACACTACTACTGAGAAAGAGCTTCTTGCTATTGTTTTTGCTCTGGATAAATTCCGAGCCTATTTACTTGGTACTAAAGTAGTAGTGTATTCAGACCACGCAGCTCTAAAGTATTTATTATCTAAAAAGGAGTCCAAACCAAGGCTTATACGTTGGATACTGCTATTACAAGAATTTGATTTAGAAATTAAGGATAGGAGTGGTAACCAGAATTTAGTAGCAGACCACTTGAGTCGCCTTGAGCACATTACAGATGATTCCACTCCTATAGCTGATAGTTTCCCATTTGATAACCTGCAAGCAGTATCTGAGATAGTCCCTTGGTATGCACCTGTAGCTAATTATCTAGTTAGCCGCACCTTTCCTCCAAACTTTTCTAAGCATCAAAGAGACAAGCTGAAAAGCGAGTCTAAATATTATATATGGGATGACCCATATTTATGGAGATGTGGCGCTGACCAGGTAATAAGACAATGTGTGCCTCAATCAGAATTCCAGTCCATCTTAGAGGCCTGCCACTCATCTGAGAGTGGAGGATATTTTGGCCCTCAAAGAACTGCTAGAAAAATCTTAGACTGTGGATTCTGGTGGCCTACTCTTTTTAGGGACGCCACTGAATTTTGTAGATCTTATTTCCCATGCCAGAAATTTGCTAATATATCTAGGAGGGATGAGATGCCTCAACAGATTATGCTTTTCTGTGAAATTTTTTATGTTTGGGGCATTGACTTCATGGGTCCATTTCCAAATTTTAATGGTTAATTTTATATTTTGTTAGCTGTGGATTATGTTTCCAAATGGGTAGAAGCAATTCCTACCCGCACTGATGATGCTAACACTGTTGTTTCCTTTGTGAGAAACCATATTATCTGTTGTTTTGGATCACCACGAGCAATCGTGAGCGATCAAGGCACCCATTTTTGTAACAGGAGACTAACAGGACTAATGAAGAAGCATGGGATAATTCATAAAGTTGCAACAGCCTACCATTCTCAGACTAATGGGCAAGCCGAGGTGTCAAATAGAGAGATAAAGCGTATCTTGCAGAAGATAGTCAAACCTCATAGAAGAGACTGGAGCACCAGGCTACAAGATGCACTCTGGGCATACAGAACAGCATACAAAACACCCATTGGGATGAGTCCTTTCCGCTTAGTTTATGGAAAAGCTTGTCATCTCCCTGTTGAAATAGAGCATAAAGCCTTTTGGGCAGTAAAGGAATGCAACATGGGAATTGAGAGAGCCGGAGCTGAAAGGAAGTTGCAACTGCAGGAATTGGAAAGCCTTCGCCTAGAAGCTTATGAGAACTCAAGGCTATACAAGGAGAAGATGAAGGCTGTACATGATTAGCACATCAAGAGGAAAGAGTTCCAACCTGGGGACTTAGTCCTCCTTTATAAATCTCGACTAAGGCTCATGCCAGGCAAGTTGAGATCAAGATGGGAAGGTCTATACAGAGTAGAGAAGGCCGAACCGTACGGAGTTTATCACCTAAGCCATCCTTCAAGCTCTGAACCTATCAAGGTTAATGGACATCGTTTAAAGCTGTACCATGGCGAGAAGCTGAAGAAAAACAAGGAGCTTGAGATCTTCCTCTTGGAAGATCCCTACATAGCTGAAGACTGAGCTAGTGGAGCGTCCAACTTACGGACGTTAAAGCAAAGTGCTAGGTGGGAGACAACCCACCATGGTATGATCGTTCTTTCACTTATTTTTAATTTTCTTATCCAATAACTCTTCTCTTCATTAGTACATTTCGTGCATCTGCATTCACATATTTTTAATAAAAAAAACGCGACGCAACCGCCTCATTGACGCGTCCGCGTCGCAGGGAGCTGGGAGACAATAATAATATGAACAGAGAGTTACGCAGGAGCACGGCTGGAGGCGTGCCAATGGCACAATTCGTCCCACGCGACTACGTCATATGGGAATAATGACCTCCCACGCGACCACGTGACCTGGATTTCGACGTAACAAGGGTGCACAGCCGAAAGTTGTGCTAGAGTGGTGCTGGACTGGCGCTAGACGCGCAGTCCCTCTCACGCGACCGCGTGCCCCACGCGACCGCGTCATATCCTTCTGAAAGTCCACTCACGTGATCGCATGCCCCATGCGATCGCGTCACCCAAAATTTGGCACTAATATGATTTTGAACAGAGAGTTGTGCGAGTGCGAGGCTACCCTCGCGCCATTAGCCTAAAACGGGTCATGCGACCGCGTGACCGACGTGACCGCGTTATTGAGTTTAAGCGCAAGTCGCGCGACCGCATGCCCCCACGCGACCGCGTCGCTTGCGCCGCACAGCCTCCCCAATTTTGCCAATTATCATATCTTTTTCTCCCCAAATCCTATTTTCTCCTTTCCCTCCTTATTTCTTCTCCCTCCCTTCTTCCCTTCTTCCTTCTTTCTCACTTTTTACTCTCTCTCACCCCCATTAACAAGGTTTTTCTTTCTCCTTCCCTCCTTACTTTTCTATCATTCTTCTTATTTTTATATGCCATCTTCTTTTCTTTTCTTTTTACCTTCATTGTTCATATTTTCTTTTTCTTTCTTTTCCCTTTTTACTTGGTGTTATCAATTTATGTGACTCATTATTTATTATTATATGCTTGTGGAGTGTTGTAAATTTGTTTAACAATTATATATTGCTTTTTAAGGGATTACTTGCATGTTCAAATTCTTATTTTCAAGAGCCTCTTCTACATGCATGCTATGTGTTTGTGAAAAAGCCCATATGGCATTATGAACTTCTTTACATTTTTCTACTCTCATATTCAATGCTTGCTTTTCACAAATTTCCTTTACCATTTTATTCATTGAATTTAATTGTCAATACAAACGTGATGGTTTGTTACGAGTGATGCTTAATCTATGCTACTCATGCCCTTTGTCGGCATGCCAATAAACACCTTGCATTCACTTGTCATCATATGTACTAGTTATTTTCCATTAATGAGTTTTCACATGTACTCATGAGCGTGTGTTAATATCATTTACCTTTTTATGTGCATTTATAACCATCCTTTCCGTTCTCTTCCTTGCTCTATCCCTTTAAATTTAATTTACTTTCTCTTCCCTTTTTCAGGATGGCTACCAAGAAAGGAAAAGAGAAAGCCACTCCCAAACAACCAGCAAGAAGAGGTACAAAGAGAGCATTAGTGACAGAACCCTCTTCAACTACGGTAAAGCCCTCAACAAAGAAATTAAGAGGATTATAAAGGTTGATGATAAAGAAAGAGCCTTCCCAGCAAAGGACATTGCGCGATTCCCCAATCGCTACTGTGAGCAGATGTTCCCCATCCTGGTAGAAAGGAGTTACAATAACGAATACCTTCTTCTCCTTCCAAACCATATTGCTACCTTTGTTGAGCCATAAATTTCCCGAAGACAATGGGGTTTCCTACAAAGACAGCCAAGGCAGGTCAATCTTTCTTGGGTAGTCGAGTTCTACTCCAACTACCACCTACCGACCCTGCAGTCTGTCTACGTCCGTCAGAAGCAAGTCCCCATTACAGAAGAGGCCATTCAAAAAGTTCTAAGTCTTCCCCCTATTCCAGAAGGATTGGATGCCTTTCAAGAAGCCGCACTCAAGCGCCAGCTGTACCAATTTGACTGGGACGCCATTCTCAGAGTTATCATACTACCTGGCAGCAGATGGATCTACGGATACCATCGTACCTGCCCTAAGGCAATTTCGGCTTCAGAACTTACCTTGGAGGCTCGCATATGGGCACAGATTATGTCCCATTACGTCTTTCTGAGCACTCACGAATCCTCCTTCACTGGGGACATGGCCGTTCTACTATGGTGCATCCTTACAGACCAACCTCTGAATCTACCAAGACATATCTGGAATGCCATGGGACACGTACAAATCGCTAGCAACTTACCTTTTCCAGCCCTGGTCTCCGCTCTTGTCTCAGCAGCCGGAGTCTCCTACAGAGCTGGAGACACCAAACCCATGCTTCCAAGGGATGATCAATATGTCCCCAACGGGAAATACCTTAGACTTCCAGCAGCCACTATCAGCCAGCCTACTGAACCAGTTGAAGATATTTCTTCTTCAACACCACAAGCACCTACAACAGCCCAACTGCTCCAGCAGATACTTGAAAAGTTGGATCGGCAAGAACAGAAAGCTAAGATGAGAGAGCGCCGTAACAAGCGCCGATTCACATACCTCAAGGAGCTGATCATGGGAAAATTCAAGGACTCAGACACCCTGGACTCCACTTCTTTTACCAGCACAGGGAGCCATGATGGTCCCGACTGTGGAGATACTGCTATCAGCCCACCTTTGTTCTTGACAGATGGCACCGAGGACGGTGCAAAGCCTTAAGTATGGGGAGGTCGGTCAGTACCTGACTTTCGGAGGTAATTTCTCTTCCCTAGCACCAACAAATTAGGATATTTAGTTAGATTTTTCTTTTGCAGAAAAGGATAAATTGCATAGTAATAGATTAGTTGCATGCATGTTCTGTTTGATTGAAAAGACAATAGGTTTCTTCTAAGACCCTATCTTTGGAACAAAATTTCACTAATTTTAATTAAAACTTTTATGTTAAATTTGCTTGAAGTTGTATTTGGAACATGATTTTTGAGCTAAAGAACACACAACCTGTGAGATTTGAGCCTTTATGAATGGTTACATTATTTAACCATAATTATTTTGTTCTTGTGTGTTTACTTCTCTATGATTGTAATCTATATTTTGTTTCATCCTATATGTCCAATGTTTATTATATTTATATGTTTGCATATGATTGAGGCCATTATTTGTTTAGCTCACTTATTCAAATAAAGCCTACCCTTTCAATTACCTTTGTTAGCCACTTTGAGCCTTTAAATCCCATTTGTTCTATATTTTACCACATCACTAGCCTTAAGTGGAAAAACAAGTGTATATCCCAAATTGAATCTTTGGTTAGCTTAAGATAGAATTGTGTGTGTTATCAAGTATGGAAAATTGTGGGAACAAAGTATAATAAGGGAATGAGTCATGATAATATTATGGCAACTTGGATACCTACTCATGTGAAACTATAAGAATTAAAAATCTATGTGCATTGATAAGCTGTGTTATTTTTATGTCTCTATGTTTAATTAAAAAAAACCCAAAAATATTCAACAAATAAATAAGGGGACAAAATTACCCCAATGTTAATTTACGAATTCAAAGATCAATGCATGTATGATAAAATCAAAATAAAAGGTTGATACATGAGTATGGATGTGAAAGAGATTTCTGAGTAGCTAGGTATGAATTCTAAAGTTATATAGAATATATATAGGTTATGTTAAAGCTTGGGTTAATTAAAGATTCAATTTATAAGCTTACTTAGCCATATATATCCTTACCCTTACCTTGGCCCCATTACAACCTTGAAAAGACCTCATGATGTTTGCATTGGTATATTAAATGTTGTTGATTGGTTAGGAGAAGAACAAAAATTAGAGAGCATGATTAGAGAAGGATAGAGTGATGACCCTATACACTAGAGAGACTAGAGTGTACATACATCATCAGTGAGGGTTCCGTGCTTGAATTTCTATGTTCCCTGCTTTCATGAGCTATCTTCTTGCATTTTTATCTATTCTTACCGTATAAGAATTGAGTTAGTGGAATTTGATTTGTAATTGTTTTGAAGAGCTTACTTACTGGTGCACGAAATTGTGATCTCCAGGCTCGAACAAATCCTGGTAATGGCTCCAAAGCTTGGTGCTCTGATCTTAATTCATAATTGTCACAACTTCGATACAACTAACCAGCAAGTGCACTGGGTCGTCCAAGTAATACCTTACGTGAGTAAGGGTTGAATCCCACGGAGGTTGTTGGTATGAAGCAAGCTATGGTCACCTTGTAAATCTCAGTCAGGCGGATATAAAGTGATAATGTTGTTTTCGAATATTATATAATAAAATAGGGATAGAGATACTTATGTAAATCATTGGTAGGAATTTCAGATAAGCAAATGGAGATGCTTTTCGTTCCTCTGAACCTCTGCTTTCCTGCTATCTTCATCCACTCAGTCTTACTCCTTTCCATGGCTGGCTTTATGCAAGGGCATCACCGTTGTCAATGGCTACATCCCCTCCTCTCAGTGAATAATATGCTCACGCACCCTGTCACGGCACGGCTATTCATCTGTCGGTTCCCGATCATGCTGGAATAGTATTCACCCTCCTTTTGCGTCTGTCACTAACGCCCAGCACTCGTGAGTTTGAAGCTCGTCACAGTCATTCAATCATTGAATCCTACTCGGAATACCACAGACAAGGTTTAGACTTTCCGGATTCTCTTGAATGCCGCCATCATTCTAGCTTATGCCACGAAGATTCTGGTTAGGAGATCTAAGAGATACTCATTCTAGCTTTATTCATGTAGAACAGAAGTGTTTGTCAGGCACGCGTTCATAAGGGAGAAGGATGATGAGCGTCACACATAATCATCACCTTCATCACGTTCTTGGGTGCGAATGGATATCTTAGAAGCGAAATAAGAAGAATTGAATAGAAAACAGAAGTACTTTGCATTAATCTTTGAGGAACAGCAGAGCTCCACACCTTAATCTATGGAGTGTAGAAACTCTACCGTATAAAAATACATAAGTGAAGGTTCAGGCATGGCCGAGATGGCCAACCCCCTAAAACGTGATCACAGGATCAAAATACAATCCAAGACCCAAAGATGGTCAAAAAGACTAGTAAAGGGTCCTATTTATAATAAACTAGCTACTAGGGTTTACATGAGTAAGTAATTGATGCATAAATCCACTTCCAGGGCCCACTTGGTGTGTGTTTGGGCTGAGCCTAACTGTTGCACGTGCAGAGGCCATTTGTTGATCAAGTGGACAAAAATCATATAGCTGCATTCATATATATAGGTTGCATTGCATTTCATAGGTTTTACATATTCTTACTCATTCATTTTATCTCCTTCAACTAAGCATGAGGACATGCTAATGTTTAAGTGTGGGGAGGTTGATAAACCACTATTTTATGGTTTATATTGTGTTTATTTATGTGGTTTTATCATGATCTTTACCCACTTATTCATTAAATAAGCATGCAATTATAATTCCTTCCTAAAGTTATTGCATGATTGAAAACTTGCTTCCTATAGACTTTTAATTATGTATTTTATTTCTCCTTTATTCCATTCGATGCCGTGATCTGTGTGTTAAGTGTTTCAGGCTTTATAGGGCATGAATGAGTTGGAGATTTGAGAGGAAGCTTACAAAAATGGAAGGAACACAAGGAATTGAAGAGATGACCAACGAGAAGTGACGCGGCCGCATGGATGACGTGACCGCGCGGCATGGAATAGCACAAGCGACGCGGCCGCATGGATGACGCGACCGCGTGGAAAAGCAGAAAGCCGAATGACACGGCCGCATGGATGACGCGACCGCGTGACATGCGGGATCTGCATAATCTGCAGAATCGCTGGGGGCGATTTTGGGCCTTATTTTGACCCAGTTTTCGGCCCAGAAAAGCAGACTAGAGCCAGAGAACATGCAGAAACCAACAACAACATTCATTCCGCATAGTTTTAGTTTTTAGATCTAGTTTTCCTCTCCTCTAGGTTTTTTCTCTCTCTACACATTCATAGTTTTTAGGATTTGTTATGTTCATTGTTTTTGCATTGGGATATTGAGAAGAGTTATTGCCTCATCAAGACTTCGACATTCTAGTTCGTTCTCTTTACTTGTCTCTTACTCTTCCATGTTCCTTAATTTACTTAATTTTACCATTGGATTATTTTAGCATTTATCAATACAAGAATTACTTTTATTTTTAATTAATCTTTTAATCATTATTTGTTATGTCTTTCTTTAATTCCTTTTCTTATGTTATGAATTTTACATTTACAATGAGCGAGTAGTTCCCTAACTTGATGGGGAGTTGATTGAAAGAAACCCTTGAAGTTGGGATGCTCAAGAGAAAGATTGTAGTTGGGTTTATTGTTGGATTGCTCTCTAGTCACTAACACCAATCCTCCCAAGAGCGGATTGGAACTTGTGGATAGAACAGCATTCCAACTTGTTTAACTTCTCCTTACTTAGTAAGGGACAACTAAACATAATAACCCCCCAATTATCAATTAATCTTGAGAGTACTGCAACAAGAATAGGGCTTCCAGCTAATCAACTCCCAGTCAAGGCTTTTATTTAAATTTATATAAATTATCTAATTTAATTTTCTGCCATTTGATGCACGGAAAACTTGTCTCATAACAAATCTCCCTTCGGCAAGTGTACCGAATTGTTGTCAAGTAATAACTCACAAAAGAGTGAGGTCGAATCCCACAGAGATTAACGGATTAAGCAATCAATGGTTAATTGATTATCCTAGTTAGACGAATCAAATTAGAGTGATAAGCAACAAGGAAATGTAAATTGGCAGAAAAGTAAAGAAAGCAATAAATTGCCGAAAAGTAAAATGGCAAGAAAAGTAAATGTAAGAACTAAAAATAAAATGAACATTGGGATCAAGAGATATTGCAATCCTCCGGATCATGTTCATTCTCATCTCTTCCTCAATCAATGCACTCATTGATCTCCTTGGCAATCTTAATTGATCGAATTACAATTCCTTGTAATTCAATCTCTCAAATCTTGATCAATAGCCAATTCCTTGGTCAATTGCTCATGAGAAGAGATGAAGTATGGTCACTGATTATACCACATGCATTTCCCAAATCAAGTGTTGAGAGGATTATAGTCACATATCCATCCAAACCCAATTTGGTCCAGCATGAGAAAGTATTTCTAGCATGATCTCTTCATTCCTCTTTCAAGGTTCAGAAGAGATCCAAGTTTGAATAGCCTCTTTTCCAAGATACTATCCAAATGGATGAAGATCGAAAGCTTTCAAGTAAAATCAAGAGGAAAGAAAGAAGAAGAAGAATAAGAACTACACTTAATCCATTGAATCACAATAGAGCTCTCTAACCCAATGTAAAGAGTTAGTTGATCATTGCTCTACAAAAATAGAAAAGAAAGAAATGCAGAAAAGTGAAGATGAAGATTCAAACTGAAATTAAAAATTTAACATTCATAAAATGAAAATTACAACTAAAAGAAAGAGAAGGAAAAGTGTGTGAGGGGAGGGAGTCCGAAGACCCCTCTTCAATCCCCATTCCAGAATCTCAGTCCCCCCTTTTCCAAGATGTTTTCAATGTAAAGACTAAGGCCTTTATATATGCTCTCCTAAATTACAAAATAAAATTAAAAGCAAATTACAATTAAATGAAAATTCCTATTCTAGATACTTCTTGTGGTCTTGATTGGTTGACAATTGTGGGCTTGCTTGCTTGAGCTTTGAAGTGGACTTGAGAGAGAGTGAGTCAAGTTGAGGTCCAGGTGCTAAAGTTAGTGCTAAAGTTAGCCACACTAACGCTACAAGTGTGGCGTTAGTGCTAAAGTTATTGTGGCTAACGTTGCACTTGCTGCCCAGTTGGTATTTTTAGGGCTTAAAAGATGCCTCTTGTTTGTGCTCCAATTTCATGCCCACTATAGATTATTATATATCGTTGGAAAGCTCTGAAGTGGACATGGTCACTGGCATAGTTGCCAGCGTTACTGGAAAACTTGAGTGCCAATAACACTAGCGATCAGGGCTTCATTATTGCCAGTTTCTGGAGCTCAAACTTAGTGTCCACCCCATACTATTATATATTTTTGAAAATTCCTGGATGTCTACTTTCCAATGCCTTTGGAAGCGCATCATTTGGAGCTCTACAACTCGAGTTACACTTCTTGGAAGGTGAAGAGGTCAGTTGGCCTTAATACAGGTTGATACCATGTTCATCATTGCACTTAAGGGGAAGGTTTTCTCCCTCAAATTTAGTGTCAACCATGTAGTGCCATATATTCTTGAAAAGCTCTGGAATCCTACTTTCCAATGCCACTGGAATCACCTCATTTGAAATTTTGTGGCTCAAGTTATGCGTGTTTGAAGAAGGCATGGTCAGGTTGCCAGGTGGGACTTTTGCCCACGTTAGTTAACGTGGGAGTTAACATGGCTCATAGTGGCTTGTGTGGGCTCATTCCAACGTTAGTGACAATGTTGGGTGTCACTAACATTGGCGATCACCTCCCTTGCTTATTCATCCAAGTAGATCCCTCATACAGGAGCACCACAGACACATGCCTCTAAGATTAAAACCATTGGTGCCTAGCCTTATTGCTTAATCTTTTTCTTTTATTTTTTAACCTTTATTGTTCCTTCCCTTTTTCTTATTAGGATCTTCTTATTTAGCTAGTTTCATGGGGTGTGTCTCAAGCATAGTATTCCTGACAGATAGTTGTCTTCCTACCTTATGGTTGAACCAACTTAGCTAACTTATGACCACACCACAAACTCAGGAACTTACTCCATAGTATGAACTCTACTCTAGTCTTTTATAAAACACTCATTCTCTTTTCATTTGATTCAAAATGGACAAGCATACTAGTAAGCAAAGTAAGGATGCAGTAATGACATTCAGACTAGAAAACACAGCCTTAATCAATAAAAAGTTTAAAAGACAGAATTGACATGCTTATTCACAAGGAGAAAGCACACATACATACAAAGAACATAGAAGACAATCATGCAAATTAAAGTGCTGGAAATAAGTAAGAGGAGAAAGGAACTTTACCACCTTGTATTTTATCTTCATTGTTGTTGCCCTTTTCCTCCTATTCTTCCCCTTCCCACACCAGACATAGAATGATTGCTTATACTCAAGCAACAATTAAAACAGTGGTGACGGGGTTTATGATGGATCATGAATGTCTTAAAATAAAGTGTGAGTATGCATGTGTTTCAGCAAGCAAGATTATGGATCACAACAAAAGCACAAGAAGTAAAACAGAGACAATTTTGATTGCATTAATAAGTGGTGTTCGCATGGTACTTTGCATGAAAGTTAAGTGACAACACCAAACTTAGTGTGCCACTGTCAATCTAGAATGTTGCAAGTACCCAGTGAAGATTGAAATTCAAATTGTTGCATGGCAACACCAAACTTAGAGTGTAATCATATGCCAAATTATTGAAAGTAAACTAAGCAAAGCAAGGAAATGTTACCTACGGTTGGGTTGCCTCGCAACAAGCGCTCTTTTAATGTCATTATCTTGACATGTTGTTCACGACTTTCTTCCTCTTCTTCCAGTTTGTTAAGAGGAATGACCTCAAGAGGAAAGAGGAGCCAGTTAATGCCCCTTGTTTTGAGTGCCTCTCCCTAGCAAGCCTTCTTCTGTTGTTAGCTTGAGTAAACTTGCTTGTTGGGGTAGGGGTGGGATGGCTTTTGGTTGACCTTTTCTTCTTCATGAATATTGTCCTTCTTTTCTTGGTTACCATCCTTTTGTTAGTGTTCATGTTGATTGCCTTTACCACCTTGATTTCAGGATTTGGGTATTGTATGATGGGTGGAGCATCCTCTTCATCAAGAACTTCTTGAATTGGTGGTTCAATGAACTCACCCTCTATGCAACTCTCTGTTTCATTGGAGTGTGGGCTCCCTTGATTGACTTCCTCCATTTTTCTTGACCTTTGAATGAACTCCTCTGTTTTTGGAGAGAGTGGAATGGTTTCTCTTTGTGATCTCAGCTCTTCAATGAATTGTTCTTCAGAATAGAGTTGTGCATTCTGTCTCAATTTTTCTTCATGGTCTCTTTCTGCTATTTTCTCCTCTTCGATTGTCTTCATTATTTCTTCAAGGAGGAGTTCTATCCTAGCAAGTCTATCTAAAAGTGGTTGGGTAGGTTGTAATGGTTGGGCGGGGTTGGTTTGTGAATGGAATTGGTTGTTTTGTGGTTGTGTGATAAACCACTATTTCATGGTTTATCTTGTGCTCAATTGAGTGGTTTTTACCAACTCTTTACCCACTTATTTATACTATTTGCATGGTTTTACATTTGCCTTCCTAATTATGTGCTTTGATTGAAAACATGCTTCTTTGATCTTATATTTGCTTATTATTAATCCTCTCTTATCACCATTAGATGCCTTGATATGTGTGTTAAGTGATTTCAGATATTATAAGGCAGGAATGGCTTGGAGGATGGGAAGAAAGCATGCAAAAGTGGAAGGAATGCAAGAAGTTGGAGAAATTGCTAAGCTGTCCAGCCTGACCTCTCTGCACTCAAATGGCTATAACTTTAGCTACAGCGGTCCAAACGACGCGGTTCCAGTTGCGTTGGAAAGCTAACGTCCGAGGCTTCGATTTGATATATAATATGATATAGTTCCCCTGATGCTAGGTGACGCGACCGCGTGATCCATGCGGCCGAATCGCAGTGACGAAAATCCAGCGTGGCAAAATTCGAAACCAGCGAATTCTGGACTGTTTCTGACCCAGTTTGCGGCCCAGAAAATACAGATTAGAGGCTATAAAATGGGGGACTGCATCCATTCAAAAACAGGGCTCTCATAATTCATAATTTTAGGAGTAGATGTAGTTTTTAGAGAGAGAGGTTCTCTCCTCTCTCTTAGGATTAGGATTTAGGATTTCTCTTAGTTTTAGGAGTGACTCTCAATCCCAGGTTCAACGTTCTTTTACTTTATATTTATCTCTTACGTTCAGATACTTTAATGCTTATATTAGTTATGTTGCCTATTTGGCTTATGCTACATTCATGTTATGATTTTCTTAATTAATATTAGTTGAGGTATTTCAGATTTAAGATTGCTTTGCTTTTAATTTAATTTAGATATTTTCTTCCTTTTTGACTTTGGTTAAATAATTGGTAATACTTGAGTTGTCAAACTCAGGGGTGATTAAAATTGGCTGATTTTGCTTTAGCTAGGATTGCTCTAAACACTAGTCTCTCCACAGGAGTTGACTAGGACTTGAGAATCAAGCTAATTAGTCCACGTGACTTAACTAAGTGGGATTGAAATCCAATTCTCATCACATCTGATAAGGATAACGAGGACAGGATTTCCGGTTCTCATACCTTGCCAAGAGTTTATTTTACAGTTATTTATTTATTTTTATTGCTTTGAAAATATACCTGTGCACATTGCCCAAACTCCAAATTTCTCAAAACCCCCAATTTACAATCTTCATAACCAATAATAAGAACATACTTCTCTGCAATTCCTTGAGAAGACGACCCGAGGTTTGAATACTCGGTTATCAATTTAAAAAGGGGTTTGTTACTTGTGACAACCAAAACGTTTGTACGAAGGGATTTTTGTCGGTTTAGAGACTATATCTACAACGCGACTGTTTTTATGACATTCTTTACTGGCAAAAATCCTAACGTCAAAATGGCGCCATTGCCGGGGAATTGCAAACGTGTGACTTATTATTGGTTATTGTAAATATTTTTTTATTTTTGCTTGTTTATTTGTTTTTATTTTTTTTGTTTTTATTTTTTTTCGCTTTTCCATAAATTAAGAGGTTATTTGTTTTTATTTAGTTATTAAAAAAAAAATTTTTCAAAAATTTGTTCTTAGTGTTCATCTTGATCTTCAAGTTGTTCTTAATTGTAAATCAAATTTCAAAATTCAATTTAAAAAAATTTTCAAAATTTAAATTTAAAAATTTTCAAATTTCAAATTTCAAAAATTTCAAATTTCAAAATTTAATTTTCAAATTCAAAATTTAAATAACCTTTTAATTTTAATTTATTTTTATTTTTGTTTTTAATTTTTATTTACTACTATGAACTCTCACCCCTTTGGCTATGAGTCTGGTTACAATTATGTTGCAGGAAGAAGAAATTACAATGAGAACAGGCATCAAGGTTGGAACAATCAAAGATGGGAGGAGCCACAAGGACTTGATCAATCCTCATGGCAACAACCACCTCCAATGGACTATCAATAACCACCACCATATGCCTATGAACCCTTTCCTCAACATAACTTTGGACCACCACACTCACAAGCCCCTTTCTGCCATTCACCTCCATATGACCCTAACCCTCAACCACCATACCAACCACCTTATGAGCCATATGAACCATATATAGAACCACCCCAATTCCAACCCAATTACTCACAAGAACCACCACTTCAATATTCACCGTCTCCATATCCATCAATCCAAGAGCATTATGATCCTATTTATGAAAACCGAGTACATCAAGAGGCAAAGGATCGTCTCAAGGAAACAATGGATCGATTTCAGGCAACCACTCAACAACTGGGGCAAGTATTAATTCAATGGGCTTCTAGACGCTTAAATACACAAGGATCAGCCACAGCCCCATGTGGACAGTCTAGTGAAGAGCATAGCATGAAGGAGATACTAGAAACCCCAATGGACAAGACAGAGAATGAATTCGTACTAGAACAAGTAGGAGAAGCTGTCATTGTTCAAGAAGAAGAAGAAGTGGTTGAAGACTTAGGAGATGCAGAACCTCCATGGAAAAGTCCAGTCATAGAGCCTCCTTCCGAGACGGTTGAAATTGATGCTGAGGAGGGTGTACAACCTCCAAAGCATATCATAGTTGAAGACTTGGAAGAGATTGATCAAGAGATGGAGATTCAAGAAGAAGAAGCACAACCTCCCATGCCCTTGGAAAGCAATGAAGAGGAGATGAAATTGGAAGAGAGCTGCCAAGAGGAAGAGGTTGAAATTGAAGAAACTTGCAAAGAAGTGGTAATTATCAGAGAAGAGCACAAGGGAGTGGAACTTGCAATTTCATTAAAAATACCTCCCCCTAAGTTGCCATCATGCTTCACAACATTCAAGTGGGTAAAATTCATATCCCATAGCTTTCTAATCCCACTTGAATATGGGCTACTGGAGACGGATGGTCAACTTAGAGCTCTTTGTGGCATTAAGAGTAAGAGGAAGATGGTCAGTAGTAAGAATTGTCCTGCAAGGTTCATTATGGTTGGAAGTTTTAAGTTCAAACGCAAAGGTTGGTGTAGAGCTCAATTGAATGGGTCTAGGAAGCTATTTGGTAGCTGCAGTGAGAATTCAAATTACTTATCACCCGGCTGGAAAAAAACA